>NW_009197428.1:0-16293 GCF_000690835.1 Fulmarus glacialis | reverse complement strand
GCCTGCCAGGTTAAACCACGACACCCTCCTCTGGACTTGCTCTAACCCGTGTCTTTTTTGTACTTGAGACCACAGAACTGGATGCAGTATTCCAGGTTGAGTCTCACAGAAGTGGAGTAGAAGGGGAGAATCACCTCCCTTGCCCTGCTGGCTATGCTTCTCTTTATGAAGCCCAGGATATGACTGGTTTTCTGGGCTGCAAGACCACATTGCCAGCTCATGTCAAATTTTTCATCCACCAGTACCCCCAAGTCCTTCTAGGCTTCTCTTCTCTCAATCCATTCATCCCTCAGTCTGTATTGATACTGGGGATTGCCCTGACCCAGGTGCAGGACCTTGCACTTGGCCTTTTTGAACTTCATGAGGTTCACATGGGTCCATTCCTCAAGCCTGTCAAGGTCCCTCTGGATGGCATTCCTTCCAAGAAGCTTATCAACTGCACCACTCAGCTTGGTGTCATCTGTAAACTTGCTGAGGGTGCATTCAATCCCACTGTTTTTGTCATTAATGAAGACATTAAATACCATGGGTTCCAGCATGAACTCTTGAGAGAGACCACTCATTACTGGTTTCTATTTGGACAACGAGCTATTGACTGTAACTCTTTGGATGTCGCCATCCAGCCCATTCCTTATGCATCTAATAGTCCATCCATCAAAGCCATGTCTCTCCAATTTAGCAACAAGGATGTTGTGTGGGACTATGTCAAAGACCTTACAGAAGCCTCTTCCTGTCTTCACTCCATCGTAGAAGACCACTAGATTAGTCAGGCACGATTTGCCCTTGGTGAAGCCATGTTGGCTGTCTCTAATCACCTCCCTATCTTCCATATGCTTCAACTTAACTTCCAGGAGGATCTGTTCCTTATCTTACTGGGCTGTAAGGTGACGTTGACTGGTCGTTAGTTCCCAGGGTCCTCCTTTTCACCATTTCAAAAAATGGGTATTATATTCCCTTTTCTCCAGTCACTGGGGACTTCACCTGACTGCCATGACTTTTCAGATATGATGGAGAGTGGCTTGGCAACTACATCAGCTAATTCTCTCAGTACCCCGGGATGCATCTTGTCAGGTCCCATGGATTTGTGTATGTTCAGGTGACTCAGGTGGTTTCGAAGCTGATCTCTTACAATGGGAAGGACTTCATTTCCCCAGTCCCTGCTTTGAGGTTCAGGAACTTGAGAGATGTGGGAAGATTGATTGCTAGTGAAAACTGATGCAAAAAAATTATTGAGTATCTCAGTCTTCTCCATGTCGGTTTTCACTAGTTCTCCTCGCTTATTTATCAGGGGGAACATTTTCTTTAATCTTTATTATCTGACCAGTGTACCTGTAGAAGTTCTTCCTATTATTCTTCACATTCTTTGCCAAATTCAGCTCCAACTGTGCTCTAGCTTTCCTGATCCCATCCTTACACATTTGGGCAACGTCCCTATATTCGTTCCTGGATACATGTCCCTGGTTCCACTACCTGTGCATTTCCTTCTTACACTTTAAGAGGTCTTCACTCAGCCATGCTGGTGTCCTGCCTTCCTTGCCTGATTACACGTGGGAATCAAGAGCTCTTCTGCACTTGTGCTCTAAGAAAAATGTCCTTAAAGAGCTGCCAGCTCTGTTTAGCTCCTTTATCCCTGAGGGTATTTTCCCAGAGGGTCTCATCCACTAATTCCTTACTAAAAGTTCACTCTCCTAAAATTCAGGGTCTTAACTTTACTCTTCATCTGGCCCATATCCACCTACCTATTGCAGGTATGAAGGGACCCTTTACACATAGCACAGAATATGTTTAGTGTAAATGATAATGCGTCCAGTCTACCTTCCCCTTCATCTCAAGAATCATATAGCAGTTAGGATGATCTAGGTAAGGAAGTATACTTAAGGGTGTACTTTCATGCTGAGACTAGCACTGTCTTGAGCCAAAAAATACATAAAACCAAAAATATAATGGGAGTTCATCAATGTAAATCAAAAGGATAAAACTATCAAATATGTAGGAGCTTTACAAGGTTAATCTGATAAGAGGTAAACTGAAGATGCACTTTTCCTCTATGGCAAATAAACTGTGACTCAAAAGTGTTCCAGTCAGGTAATGAACTATTTTTATTTGCAAAACTGTAGCTCAAAGGCAGCATTTGCTAAATCAGATGATATCTGAAAAAGAGGAAACAACAGAAGGTGGAGGTATCATCAGAAGGTAGGGAAAAACTTTGTGTATGAAAAGCTGTCAGGTGGTCTATCAGCCTTAATCCCACGCTGGGTACAAAGTATGCAGGAAAAGTGTAAAAAGCTTTCCACAGAAAAAATTCTACTCCTTCTCTATCAAGATGAAGAATTAGAGAACTTGCAAAACCTACTAACAAATTCCTGTATGAACTTTTGGAAGTCGTTGCTGCAGGCAGACAAGATTGGTAGGTTCAGAAGTGTCAGGTTATGATTCAGAAATCAGACCAATCCATAGACAGTAGGTCCATAAAAGGTCTAGGCAAGGATATCTCTAATCCTTACAGAATCAGAGGATATCCCTTCAATATTTCCAATCTGGTGTTTGTGAATGCTGGTGGACAATCTCAGATAGTAGTAAGCCTCTAAAATTCTCACTGATTTATCTTACTGCCACGGTTATATATCTCACTAGCACGTTCACTGGTTTGACCCACATGTCTAAACATGACAGGAAGCATTTGATTTCTGATATATATTATCTTCAGATATTAGTGAGTTGTGTTGCTTGGTCAGCTGAAGGTATATACCAAAATTTCCCATTTTTTGGACGCACAAATAAAATCCCTCAAAGGCTGTAGCCAGTTGTTTCAGCTCACATTACCAAAGAACTCAGGGCAATCTGGTCTTCTCCAGTGACATAGTAAACACCTATGCAGACTCACATGCAATCATCTGCAACATTTTACAATCCTATGTAATCCTTTACTATGCACGTGACTCATAATTAATGCTGTTCTTTACACATGGTAATCAAGTTAGGTAATTGAGCCCCCATAATACTTACTTCAGCCCTTATAGCTAATAAAAAGGTTAAGATAATCACATACATAATAATTCAGAAACTGGCAAATAATATGTGCTTGCAAAGATAGCTCCAATTGGTGAGAAGAAAGCATTACAAATGAGTGCAGTTTCAGCTGATGCAATTTAACCCTTGCAAATCAATACGTGGCATCACCCTCAGGCAGACAGTTTCACCTCAGGAAATTGGAATTTTCCAGCTAAATTCTTTAAAGCCGACATAGTCTGAGACTTTGCAGTGTGATCAATCACCTTCACCCTGAAGACATTTTGTAAGCAAAAGTGTCACAGGTTGCTACTGTGGGAAATCGGTTTTGCAGTGGAAAAAAAGAAGATACACAAGTAATTCCAGAAAACATATCCTGATGTGAATGCTGCCCAGAAATTATCCTTGATTGTAACAAAATAATAAATGAGATACAGGAGAATCATGAGCTATTAATATACTTGTACGGTTGTAACTATGAATAAATCCTAAAGGAGGAAGTTAGGAACAATGCCTACTGCTGTCTATTGTGTGAAAAATGGGAGGACAGTTTTGCACAGGGACAGCAAGATAAGTCTGATTGTATAGTCTGCTAAATGTGATGCCCAGACATGTTTTAAGTAGTAATACAGCACCCTCCTAAAATGCAGAGCTTCTCTGCAGTTTCTTCTTCTTCTAAAAGATGTAGACATGGCATTGCAAAGACATAGTGGAGCAGGTGACATGCTGACCAAGATTATGCAGTTTTCTCTGGGGTTAATTCAAGTTGAGGTTTCTTGTTATTGTTTTAGTTTCAGATTCCCAGCACAGGTTTGGCTGTGTACATTTATGAAATCTCACTGTCTCTGGAGAGAAATCATAAACTGGGTCAACATGACTCTATAAAATGATTAACAAGGAGTTAATAATTTTCTTATTCACTGTTCCTCATTATCACATTGTGTTCCACAACAGATTGTAACATACCGAAGTGATGACACTGCTTTCCTATACCAAGAGTGTGAAGTATAAAAACATATAGAGTATCTGTACCTTGGGAATGTGAGTGTGAGGAACAGAATGATGGCTGGGGTCCAGTTTGAGTGTTGAAGTGTTATGACAAATAGGTTAACAAATCTGAGCTAATGAGGTAAGCCTGTCTCCTCACCAGCATTAATGAAAGGGTTGTTTTACAGTCTAGTTAGTAACTGCAAGGTGAACTACACAGAGAAACCATATATACCTTGGCAACAACTGTATTATTTCATGGGTACAGTGTTGAGACATTACTTACTTTAGATCTCCAATTTTATTCATTTTTCTGTGTAAGGTATATTCGACAGCCCAGAATGTTTAATGGAACATAAACAAAAAACACTTGTGAATTATAAGGCTCTGCACACACAGTGCATTTCTGTAACTTCTGATAGTATCATGATCAGCCACAGAGTGCAGTTTGAGTAGTTCATGATGCTAGCAGAATCTTAAGTTAAATGCAAATCTTTGTTCACCCATTTTCTGATACCTGCTGTATTACAGAAACATAGTACACTATTTTTTAATTTGCGTACTTAAGGATGTCATATGGCCCAATTAAGGAAGTATCGATACTAAAAGCACTTTTCTTGTGCATCGACACTGGTATATATTACACAGTGTTCCTATTGTGAATACAGCTTAAACTATCAAAACTTTAACCATTTTTTGATACAACATTCTTTTGTAATGAAAAGACACAACAATGATCAAATAAAGATTTAGTGGTTTACTAAGCCTACATTCTGGGCTTCTGACCATATGGATCAGGAATCAGCCTCTAATTAAAACAAGGTGTCAGGACATCTCTGCCAGGCAGTCACTGTCTATTCATCAGGTTGGAGAATTTTCAATTCTGCCTCAATACCTTATTTTTGACACACTTCATAAAAAAATGGCTCTACCTTAGCAAATCCTTTTTTATATTGATTTTTGAATCATATTCTGCCCACTGTGATTCAATCAAGCTCTTCAAGCAATTGCTTACTTTTTGTAACTCAATTTGTTTGCTTTTGTCATTTGTGTGCTAGATTCTCAGCTAGAACACACAGGCCTACTTTCAGTACTAAATATTCTTAAAGTTAAGAAAAGGCTTTTTAAAAATTTAAATTAAAAACAAAAGTTCACCTTAAAAGATCAAGCCCACTGAATTCAGCCTGTCATCTAACTCCAATCTAATCTTCAGGTTTTAATCCCTATTGTGCACTTTTCTTAGAACTTTTTCTCTCATACCAGTGTTTACTTCAGCTGGAAGTAGCACCTCTGCATATGGTAGTACTTTTTGCTTTGGCCAATACCTTAGTTTTAAAGCAAATTCTTATTGTCACAACATATGTTTTAAAAAGATGTTTTTCTTTATACTGGGCCAACCTTTGTGTTTCATTTCAGGTGTTCACTGACTTCTACTCCAGTCTGGTTTCAAAAAAGGATGAATTGTGAGCTACTACCGCACTCTTTTTGAAATGCAGTAGTAGCTCACAAATGGCCTTATTATCACAATTATAAGGATAAGTTTATAAAATTTATTAAATCATATAAATGAACGTAATCTACTCATGTTAGTCATTAATGTAGACTATACATCAATGCTGACTATAACCAAGGACACTCAGAAAATTATTTTACTTAAAACGTATCTTTTCCATTTACAAGGCAAGGTGTACAAGACCCCTTCCGTAAAATTCAAAGGTTCTTTGGAACCTGACCTTAAATCTGCCAAAGTCAAAATTACTGCACTGGTACCATAGATTGTTTTCTATAGGTAGAATTATAATGGCAGAGAAAGTGTGATACAGCACATATAAATGAATTTTTAGTGTAACTAACTGGGCGACTAACGGAAGTATAGTTATAGCAGCATGATTTAAATTACTGGATGTTTATCTACAGTCACTGAAGCTTTCCTAGTATTGGAACCAAAGTAAGCGCATAAAAGATAGTCCAGACTATGCAGCTGCTGCAGTACTGTAGATATCTTTGGAAAACATTCCTTCAGTCATTCTTCCAGCAGGGTATTTAGGATGAACAGAACTGGACACAATGCAGAACCCTTTTACTTCCACTGTAGTTCTAACAGAAAATTACTGTAGACACACCACAGACTGCAAGATCATTCCTAATTAATAACGATATAATAATAAAAGCAACAACTTAAAAAAAAGTTGCCTTTCCCCAATGTCTTTTGTGCTCCAAAGGATGAAACTTTTGACTTTATAATTTGCTAGGCCTTATTGTATCTTTGGCTCAAACTGAAACAAATAAACCACTATTTCTCAGAAGTGCACACATTCTTTGTTAGAAAGGTCTTTTCCTTCCTCAACGGGCTTACAGTCTTCTCCAATTTATATTTCTGATGAGCCTGTAAAATCCTTCATTACATGTCCTCTTGTCTTGCACAATCTTCCTTTCATTTTCAACATACTTACCAATTTTTCAATCATTTGAAACTTGAGGTTAATCTACTGGCTTTAGTAGTAGCAATCTTCTTGATTTATATACCTCACATGCCCTCTTCTTTTCCTTGATTTCTCTTTCTGCTTTTAAATATGATGAATTCTAGGATTCAGATTTAGTAAGTACCCAGTAATTTACCTTTGTCTACTATTAATTTCTTTCTGCCCTTTATGTGATATTTCTGTTAGCTTCAGTCTGTATCTCCTTGACCCAATCTATTAACAGGAGCAGCCACCAAAATCCAGTCTAGGACAATTTTTCAGGGGCGGGGAAGGTGTCAGAGCTATCTATCTGTGCATCCTGATCAAAATACATCATCAGTAAATACACCTCTCAGCAGAGGCAGCTGAGAAAGCCTTTAGCAGTGATTCACATGATCTGAGTAGGGCCCTGGGTAGCTGGTTGCCCACAGCCAGCTACTTGGCAAACAGCATTGTTGCCTACCTGACTGGCAAATCTGGAAGCAGACTGAAGCTTGTAAGGGGTCAGCTCTCCCTCAGGACTTGACTCCATGGTTTATTCAGACTCCGATGTAATGCTCCAGAAGTCTATTCCGCAGAAAGTCTCTGCACCAGCGTGGGATATCAGTGCCTAGGGGGCCATGGCGCTGTGCCTACTGCAACATGAAGTTATCAAACTTAACATCAGAAAAGATGGGGTGAATGGGAAGTTACACTTGGTAAGGAAGCACCAGAGTAGTTTGAGTTTTCATAAGACAAAATAGGCAGAATAAAACAAACTACAGCACTGAAGGAACATCTTTTTTTCAGAGATCTCACCAGCAGAAGAAACAGAATGATAAAAACGCTCTTCGCTCATGAGGAAAATGTTTCCCTCATTCCGATACACTGGAATGTGTCTGGTGCTCTCCATTCTGTGTTCATTTAGAAGAAAGTTTCCTATCTGGGTTGTAAATACTTTCCTAGGAATAATTTGTTTATGGTATCTTTGTTTTAGGATTACAGAGTTTCAGATAGGATCTTTAAAACTTTGAAGTGCCTCAGTTTCCAGAAAACTCTGTAACAACTTCCAGCATTAAAAGCAATATGTTTTTTAAACTTGTTGAAATCATTAAACCTCTTAGATATCTTTTAGCGTAAGTCATTCAATTCAGTTTAAAGAAGCTTCAAAGAACTTACTTGACAAAATGTGTACTTTAAGTATCAAAACTTCATCCCCCACTAAGCTGTGTAACCCATCTTCAAATGAAAAGAAAATTGGTTTCAGTTTTCCAGAGGAAGGTGGTTAAGCTAGAAAACTCAGACTCTGGCTATTAAATAGTTACTGAGAGCTTTCTAAGAAAATCAGTTGACTGCAATTGACTCTTTCCTTCCTTCCTTCCTTCCTTCCTTCCTTCCTTCCTTCTTTCCTTCCTTCTTTTCTTTCTTTCATAGATATTTTAAGTTATTAACTCAAAACCTTAAAAACAATCATAACTGCCAGATCAATTATTTCATCCCTGAGAACACAGACCCATAGGAAGACAATAGACTTTGCCAGCTGTGAACAAACAACTTTGTGATAAATATGGTTCAAAAGGAGGTTTCCTTAGTCTGTCAATCATCTTGTTGCATTTATTGGGGCTTTCATTTAAATTTATTTTAGAAACTGTAGTAAAGTGAATACCACAGCATTTTGTGTTTCAAACACATTCTAGTGGCTGATTTTTACTTCAAACTTATGGGGCATTTCATGACCATTAGCCTATTACCTTTTCTGTCCTTCTACAATTTGTCTGAAGATCCATACATGTAACATATCTGAGTGTCTCTGGCCTAAGATATGTGAGGGTCTCTGGCATAGATCATAAGTACCTGAAAGATGCTGTGTCCAGCTCTTCTGCATGTTTCATTCTGTATCCCTAAACTTAGAACTGCTGAGAAGCCCTTCAGAAGAGAGAAACAGGGAAGTCAAGGGGGAAACATGACTGAATTACTTGTCCCCTAAGTGTAGAAAGCTCTACCTTCTATAAAAAGGGACAAAGACTTCTTTTCCTTTGTTCGTCAGTGAACACTGTATACAGATGGTTCTGAAATAGATGATAAAGTGCTGGTTTAGAGATTTATCTAAAATGACATCATTGGTAAGCTCCACAAAAGAGGTTAAACTTAAGTGGAAGGGACTTACAAGGTCAAGGATTAATATTTTTTAAAAGGAAGAGAATAAAATTTCTTTTATTGCAAGAAGAAACATGAGGGTAAGAAGTAAAGGAGAAGAATGAAGGACAGAATGAGTACATGAAGATCAATAGGTGAGAGGTGCCACCTATGTGGAAGATCAGATAGCAAACTTCTGTACCTGGAAGAATAGTACAGTCATACCTATCTTGTCTCCTCTCATGGTATCGCAAACATAATTTCTCTATTCTTACCTTGATATCTTTTCTCCACTGATTTCTTACCACCATGAGTCTTTGTCTTGTTTTTCACAATTGCTATATGATCTCTCTCAATAAGTCACGAGAAATAACTCCTGAAAGAAGTATATAAAATCGTAAGTATTGTGAAGAAAGTGACTTATAAACTATTATCCACCTGGTTTCATTGTACAAGAACAAGCAGTCATCACACAAAATTATCAGTTTCAAAATGAGCAAAAAGAAGTACTTTTTTATGTGGGGGGAGCAATTTGTGCAGCTTGTCACCACAGGTTGAAAGTTGTAGACGTCAAAAGCTTACATTGTTTCAGAAACTAATTAAACAAATCAATGAAAGAAAATCCTTCATGGCAATTAAACACAAAGATGCAATGAGAATTAGCATATTTGCAGGATTTGACTTTTTCAAAATTTTTTAAAAGTCTACTTTCAAAGGCTGTGTTTCATATAGTGTGAATCATGTGAAAAGAGGTTTCTCTCCTCTTAAGAAAGCACATGGAATCTGCTCAATTAAGAATAGAACAACCTGATTCAAAACCAACTGAAGTGCCTCATGTAACACTTTCTGGAAGTGTATGATTTTTCTTTGAGAATTAAATTTGATCCAAACTTAAGAAAGCTTTTTACTTAAGTATAATTTGCAGATTATATCCTCAAATAGCAGTATTGTCTTCTATAATTTATCTCCTATTGTGAAATACTGTTTCAAATATAAGAAGGATTAATGAAGAAGTTGTGCATTCCATTTCAAATGCAAAGTTACAGTCGAATAAAACTGCTTTATAAAAATAAGGATGGCCCTTCTCCTTCTCCATATTAAGTGATACAACTTTCCACTGTATTTACTGGATCATGTTCATATATATTAGCTGGAGTTAATAACTTGTAAACATACAGGTTTTATACATTTTTTCCAGCTGAAAAGACAGGCAAGAATCATAGTTCAAAAAGAGGAGAAGATAATTAACCCTGCTTAGAACTTATAGGTACGAGAATAGAAGGTGTGTTGGAGTTCAGAAGGAATTAAACAGTTACACACTAGTCAAAAGAGACCAAGAGAAAAAAGAACAAACATTTCTTTAGAGGGACTGGAAAAGTTTGAGACTACTTTTTCTCCTGTTGTTATAGTTGTAGATGCAATGCTGTAATTTTAGTTATAGCCATAGTTTTTGAAAATTGGAGTATCGTATACTTTTTTTTAAAAAAAAGGTGTAATTATGTGAATAATGATTGATAATAATTTGGAAAATACACAAGCAGCAGTATGTCATCACTGGAAGTCATTTATCAAAAAGTGTCTCCTACATACACAAGTAACATCCCAAGAACAAGAGAATGTAGTTTCCACCATAAAATTTGCTTTTAGAATGTGCTTCGGAAGTCTACAGTTACATACAAATCTTGTTCTAAATCTCACCCTACCTAATGATGTATGCACAGGTTGCTTGGAAATGCAATGGTTGTGATAATGCCACCACTTGCACAACAATGGTATATCAAGAACATCTTCCATTTTATTAATATCCTGTATTGGAGAAAGAACATCATACAGCTTGGTAGCAAAAGAATTCCTTTTTCTGAAACACCTATAAGTATGCTTGCTGCATATTGAATTCTGGAACTGAAAATTCCACTGTGGTTAAATTAATTCTAATGGCAAATAATTTTTTTTTTTTTAATAGATAGACACAACAATGTTGTAATATATCATACACAAAAGCTAAACATGAGTCACAACATATTCTTAAGCACTGAAGTGCATATTGCCACTAACATTGTTTAACATAATCAAAATCTTTCAAGAATAGATTTGAACAATACACTTTAGTGTTTTTATTTCAGAATTTAGAGTATATATTTCTTATAAACTGTTCAAAATACAAAGAATCAGCTTGATTATTTCCTCTTTCTTAACAGGGAAGGATGATCCATGTGCGCTGGGAATCCCTTGGAAAATATAGAGCTTGTGGCAGTCAGCTATTCTTTTAAGTATTTTAGACATAGGTCCAGTATATTTTAGCAAAGGATTAGCCTTTAGACATTTAGCTCTACATGTGGCAATAGTAATCCGTATAAAATATATACATTTGGATTTAGAATTCTTATTGATATGGGTAGGTATTTATGTTCACATACATACACAGAAAATCCCTAAGTAGAAAACCATTTAAAAATAATACTATAATAGTTTGTGGAAGTGATAGATTTCACAATTGACTAGCTGTATTTCAATAAGAGTAAGCATACTTAGGTTGCAAGCACATTGGGAAATTGCCTATTGAGTAAATTCCCTTTAGAAAAAGATCAACCACTTTATAACTTTTGACTGTGTGCTTAATTAATTGAGTAATTAAAGGCGATAGTGACTTTCACAATCACACACTTTTAAAATCAAAGTTATCCTTTGGGACTAAGCCTATTCTCCATCACTCTTAATATCTTTCCATTTCTCTGATGCTCAAACCTCATTTCCTCTGGGGGGTTGGTGGCTCAGTGCAGCAATTTTCACTTACACTTTATCAAATATCCCCAACAGGCAAACATTAGTTCTCTCAAAGGTTTGAAGGAGGTGTGTTTGCTTGAGTTTGATTATCCATCAAATGTTTCCCCAAAGCTGTAGGAATAACCTACATTTTACAACTCATTCCTGAGAAAAATTGCTGCCCAATGAAATCTGGAAGAGAGATGTATCATTTAACATTTCTTGAGAGACATGTGTTTCTGTCAGGTTTACTTTCTTTACTTTACTTTCTTGTTATTTTGATAACAGAAATATTTTGAGTTTCACAAGAAGAAATAAAAACCTTTTTATGTTTAGAAACTTCTGCATTATGTGCAGTCTTTTATGTTTGTTCAGTTTGAATGCAGAATGAAAAATGGGCCACAGAGACAAAGACGTGGCATCTCTTCTAAATGTGCATAACCATTATTTTGTACAATATAGTACAGACTGCATCTATAGCTGCATCTATTTCATAATTTTTAGCAAAAAACCTCTCAGCTTTTATAGCGGATAACAATTCCAGGAGGATTCAAGGAGAGTCCTGAATACAACTGTGCATCATATACACTTGTATCTTTCCATATTTGTGGTTGGAATTTCACTTGCTCTGTCTGTTAAGACACAGTATGAGGAGACACGTAAGGAAGGCTCTTGTCCTACAAAATTACTGGGTCCGAGAACGGAAGACTACTTACTGCATAAGGCAAATCTCTGTGGAGAATAACATTGGGAGTGCCTGGAGCATTAGTTGCTTTTTCAGCAGAAGCTATGGAGAAGATACAGTCTGGTTATTCTATAGCTGAAATAGCCCTGTTATGGCCCCTGTATAGAGGTTATGGCATCCTTTCAAAACTGGAAAGCTCAACGGTTGTTTAAATTATATCTGGTCCTTGCACATTAGGAACATTAGTTTTCTAGGTGCACACTCTAGTTTGTTGAAGGTCAAGTTCTTTGCTATTGAATAATCTCCTAGAAAACTGATAAAATGGTCAGCTTGTCTGTCTTTTCCAGGAAATTTCTGCACTGTTCTGTATGTGGCATGTTGTCCCAGACCCATCTGAAAGCTGAGGCTAAACTTAAATGTAACAGCCAACCTGCTAAGTGCAGTTTCTCACCATAAGTACATGATGCTAATTCTTCATGATTTTCATTGCTGTCTGTTGGCTTCCAGCTAGAACATAAGGTGTTGTTCAGAAGAAAGGAAAACTAAATAGCCTGAGAGATGCCTATTTAAATAACCACTATTCTTTCCTACAAAGATATTCAAAGTCACTTCATATTTAAAGGATTGGAGAGAATTTGCTGACTCTCTGTTTGCCAGGAAGCAGGACTCAATATCCTTTTTATGGTACCAAAATAACATGGATTTGTCTACTTTTGGTGAGAAGATGAGTGGGGAGGTGAAGCTGAGACAGGGAAGGGAAATTAACTGTTCATAGCATTTTGCCAAAGATCTAAGTTTTGTCAGGTTTGCTTCAAATTTATCATTTTCCTTAGTGTAACATATACCATATTTCAAAAATTACCTGAGGCAATTTACAATCTGGGACCAGAGTTTTTCCTTCCCCCTCCCTCTTTTCTAGTATGTGAAATAAAAATAAATAAATAAAACGAATCTCTGTGTGGTTACATGTGGTTCCATTCTTGTCTGTATGGGCTTTTGATATATACCTTCAAGGCATAAAACATGCAAGTCTGAGGGGGAGGAGGATCATTTAATTTCATTTTATTTTGTTCCATAGCTTTTATCTCTCTGTGTATGCAGGATAAACTTCCTTTGCCTTGGTCACACTTTTGTTTTCCTCTGGTGTTTGATTTTGCTGTATCTGCATTTATTTGATAACCTGTGGCTTAAACATGTTTTCCTATCTGGCGGAGGTTTTGCTGATTTCTGCCATATGTTGGCTTATATCAGATTATTTCTTTTTCGCCAACACATTGTTTTTAGCTGCTCAGTTTCCGTACTGGAGTTGTTAGATCTTTTCTTTTTTTTCCCTTCCTACCTTTCAGAAATGATTTTTTTTCTCCTGTTTTTAACCCTTGCTTTTCTGTAGCGCCAACTGTGAACACAACTTAACATATGTGATACTTCATTGCAGGTAATATGCTCGACTTAAAAGTAATATTACCAAATTAACAGTCTACATCATTTGAAATAACAGTGAAAACACATACATGGTCTGACGTGAATGACTTGATGAATCTATGACTAGTTCTTGTTGATACAGAACTTACAATAACTTACTATTGCAAGTCAACTCATTCAATCTTTTTTTGCTTAAATTTCTGTGTAATTAATTAATTAAAATCAATGTAAAGTTAAAAAATGGCATATTAAAATAGTGACATAAAATTCACACTTTTCATCAGGAAAGTTTGGCATTTTATATATATTCGTGAGTAGGTATATATGATACTCTATTTCATTTCTTTTTCATTACCTTTTCAGAAAAAAAAAATATTTGTTGAATTTCTTTTCTGTAAAGGGTGACTATTGTAATATTATCATCATTATGACTACAATCAACTTTTGAACTCTTTTAGTAAAGCTGCCACTGCTCTACAACACCTATACTACAGATGAGGAATACTGCAGAAATTGCCTGTGCTGGCTTTAGTTTTACTGGCTGTCAATAATACCAAAGGTGAAGCAGCTTGGTCTAGAGCAAGGCTGCTTGACATGCTGATCAGTGCTAGAATGACGATTTCTAAGAGAAAATCTGTGCTACTAGAGGTACGTTGCTTTATATAGGCTATACCTGAGTTGATAGGCTGTTCTCTGTTTGTACATTCATCGTTCCACATTCTTTTTGTGATGGTATGTTTAGCTCTTCCTCTCCCTTCCCTTGTGGCTGCTGTCAATATTTTAAAGGTAGTCTAGGTTTTTGCTCCATAAACAATGTCCATTGCCCCTAACCTCCAAAAACTCAAACCCACCATTTGTCTTTTAAAATATGTACTTACTCTGCATTTTGTGAGTAATCTTTTCAGACAAATGTGACAATTTGTAGTAAACAAACAGGCATTGTTAGTTTAGAATCCATTTTTCTTATTGTAATCCCTACAAGAAAATTCAGTTGGAATGCAGTTAAAACCGCTTAAATATATTTCTCTACAAAAATACATTAAAAGTATAAAGTAATAAAAATAAATTATATAGTAGAAATCCTTTGCAACTTTAATTTTCACAGTATTCCTTTAAGATCATGTCCATAATGATTCTTACCGGAATCTGTTGCATTTGCAGAGCTAATTACTTTGTTTGCTGTAACTACAGGATTTGCATAATTTCCTCAACCTGCTGAAATATCAATAGAATTCTGTTAAACCCCATGACTAAGATTTGTTTTTGACCTAAATCAATACAGCAATAGGGATCTCTACAAAAAGGAATAACTTCTGACATAAATTGCTTCACCTGCAGGCTTGTTTAGAAAACCTCATTTTTTATAGAACTGTTTCCTCAGATGGTAACATCAATGGTTTTTCCCTCTTTTTTTTTTGTGTGTGTGTGCACGCCTGGTTTCATGGAATTCATTCTAATGCTCTTACATTTTCCTCAGAATTGTACTATCAAAGAAGTACCATGGATTTGCATTTCTTAACCTCAGTTTTTGGGACATGATTTTGGTTGCGGTTGAACAGGAGTCTACAAATATCTGTCCCTAAATTTAAAAAGAACCTAAACTAAAATGCTATAATTCTTCTGATTGTCCATATTTTTATTCATGTTTTATCTCTACACTTTTCAGACATATCTGAGAAATGGACAAGGTATCAGAAGAAAAGATGTATTGCATTTTTTTCAGAACAGAATTTACAAGGGAAAAGGAAATCCTGATACCACAAAGTCTTGATTCCAGGGATAGGCGCACAAGATCACCTGAAAAAAAGGTCCTAATTTTGTGATACTACTCCACAGCAACTGCATTAGGCTTTGATAAGGATCTCCTTCTGCAGCTTTAGGACTTCTTTGTTATGGCATTAATTCCTGGTGAAGAGGCTCATGGCCTACTGGTGTTGCGTGAACCAGTGTATATTTCCTGAGTGAAAATAAGATGACTGTATCATTCTAGCTAGTCCTTCTTTCCAACGGAGAGTATGATGACCAGCACACTACAACATCTGACAGAGCTCTCTCTCATCAAGAAAAGAAATGTGAACATGATTTTTAATTACCTAAGGTAATCAAATAATATATCTTGGTTTGAATAACAGTATTTGTGAATGATTATATGCACAAGTCTAAAAATCAATTTGCATCTTTTCTCTCTTGCAAGGTACATTTCAGGCCTTCAGTAGAAAGTTATTCTGGTCCATTCCTCATTCACAATGCAGGGCCTTACCTGTGTAAACAATGCGAAAACTTGGTGCCAGCAGACCTAGGTACATTGCACTTCATTGCACATCTACAGCTCATGCAGATTTTCTTCTCTCTTTTTGGCTGTCTTACAATCTTGAAGATTCAAGAACTCTGTAACTAACTTCCTTAGGTGATGGGTATGTTTCAATGTGCTGAACTTCCGCCCTTGGCAAGTGCAAGATGAGAGCATATTACCCGTGTGACACCCTCAGAAAATGAGTATGGAGAACTGGAAGACGGATGGTGTTGGCCGTCCCCACTACGATATGATCAGAAGAGCTTGAAAAGGACAGTGTTGATAGAATACGAATTTACTGTTGGTTTGAATGCATATCTGTTTCAAATAATCTCATTTTCTGTACTAGCAACAATCTAGTATTCCTCAGACCTACTGGGGAACAGATATGTACAATTACAGTTTTCAGGACATTCTGGGAAAGTAAAGAAACATTTCATACCATACAAGGAACACTTGTTTATAATGTGGCCTTTGGAAATACTCTATCACTTCAAATGTGTTTTTATTTTAGAAGTGTTTTACTGATTGTTGGATGCGGGGGGGAACGTTGTCAC
>NW_009197427.1:0-4947 GCF_000690835.1 Fulmarus glacialis | reverse complement strand
GGGGAAGTGCTGCCGGCAGGGGAAGTGCCACCGGCAGGGAGAGGCACCAGGAGGGGAAGTGAGACAAGAATCAGAAATGCTCAAGCCCATGTCAGGAAGTAAAAGAACTGTGCTACAACATTCAAGCACGGGAACTCAAGAGATACAGACCGCCAGCCTTGTGCTGCCTTGCAAAAAACGTGAAGGAGGGGTGAACTTAGGGCAGCACACTGCGCTACAGCTGAGAAGGCTGCCTTTAATTTTCTCTTCTTTCCCCCACTTTCTGCCTAATCTCATAGAGTTCAAATTGTCGAACTGTCAGAGGTGTCTACACCCAAAGCTAAACACAGCTCTCCAGAGGGCCTTCAAAAATCACCAAAGGGCTTAAATCTCTCGGGACTTCAGCTTCCACTTTGTCACATAACGATAAAAATTCTTCTCCCCACTTCACCGCAAGGTCCTTGGGGACCACAGCAGGGGAAAGCCATGTATGTTCGGAGAGAGCTTGTTGTGTAGTCGGAGGAGAAAGGGATCTCAGCTGCTTTTCATTGCAAATGAGACCTGACAAATCCTGAGCTACCACTGGATGTTGTTGGCAGTTTATGGACAGAGAAGCCCATCCGTTTCCTTTCCAGGATAAAGACCTGACCTTAGTCTTGAAAGCTGGGGACTAATCTGGGAGGAAGGGAGGCAATGTTTCCTCACACCACCCCAACATCTGGGCAAAAATCATGGAGGGGAGGTGTACCTGAAACCCAGTCCCATTTCACCCGCTGCGGAGCACAGCTGCCCATCTGCTTGGTGCTGCTTCCCCCAGTCAAGAGTAAGTTGCCAGGACCCCGCTGGCCTCTCCAGTGGGAGAAGCTATTAGCCTGAAGAGAGAGACAGACCCTGTTGGATGGAGAAACACCCCATGTGCATCTGGCTGAAGCCAACCTGCCTGCAATCACAGAGAGTCTCTATGTGTCGGGACAGCTGTTTCCTCTCATTTGGTACAAAAAACTTACAGGCTTACACATTATAACATCTGCACCCCTTTATGGGCACTGAGGTTATTACTTCTTCCCTTTTTTATTGGCAAATGATTCTGATTAACAGGTGATTCAGGCAACTTTATACCATGCTGATTGTCACTAATTTGCATGCAATTTTTAAAATAAATATTATTAGCATCAACAATTCAGCTACTTTCTTTCCAATTACTCAGTCCTCAGCGAGCCCCATAGAAGACAAATTTGCTGTGCAAAGGTACCCTTATCTCTTTCACCTATCAAAGACAGTCCAGGTGTTCCCATAGTCAGCAATTCCTAAAGAATGATGAGCTTCATATCAAACACTTTTCCAGCTCTTTTTTACCAAAAACATTATTTAGTTTTAAGAAATAACAGAAGAAATGCAGCAGGGCCCTAGGAAGAGAAGCTTTTTCCTAAGTCATCTATTCGTGTCAGGAGACGGAAAAAAATGGAAATAAGATGCTTCCAGATTGCCTGTGCTGGGTTGCTTGTGTATCTCTTCCACACATACTTGAGGATATATTTAGCTACTGTTTGGTGCTCACGGCAGAGACAGGGTGAGCTGGAGTCAGGATCAGTGCTGGCACTGATAAATGAATGGCCAACGAGCTGAGAAAAGAGGGCGAGGGCTGAAAAAGGGTCACCAGTTCTGCCGGGAAGGCAGTGGGACATGACTCAGCAACTGCTCTGATAAATGCAGTCAGGGTCTGTGGCTGGCAGGGAGAGGCAGCAGAAATCCCAAACTCTTTGCAGGGATACCAGCCAGATCAGGGCAGCAACTGAACAGTACAACAACTTAGGGGAGCAGAGCTGGGCTGCACTGGGTGGCCAACCTCCCCCTTCTCCATGAGTCCCGAAGGGGCAGCTGCAAAGATGTGGTGAAAATTCATCACTTGCACTAAAAACTAGATGTACATAGCATACAGCTGGGAATTTTCTTTCTCACTCTGCTGCTGCTCCTGCCTGCTTGTCTCTCCTCAGTGCTCACCTGCATCTCTGCTCTGATACGGAAATTGAGGAAAGGCACTGCCATCTACGCAGCGCAGGTGGACTGCTCCTCAGCTCTGTCCTCTGTCAGGAAGCATCGTCATCTCTCCTGCATCCTGAGGCATGTTCTCTAGTGGCAGAAGTATGGGCTTTTTGCTGCACATACACACACACACACAAAAAAAAAAAAAAAAAAGAAAAATAAAGAAAAAAAAAAAAAAAAAAAAAAAAAAAAAAAAAAGAAAAAAAAAGAAAAGAAAAGGGAAAAAAAGGCACAGTTAGAGCTGAGTTTGTTAGAGAGCAATGGGCTTTGGGGGAAGTGCAGTTAGAACTGGATTTCTCAGAGAGCTACAAAACAAAAGCAAAGCTGACACAACACAAAGGTAAGATGGTGCATAGGAATGCTGAGGAGAGAACTCACACAGCACACAAGAAATGTCAGAATCTATTTTCTACTGACCTCAAAATTAAAAATAATGGCACACTTTGCAACACTAAGCACAGTCTAATAATCTTTACTGTTTCTTTCCAACCTCCTAACATCTCCAGCACACTGTTCAACCCCCTCAGCCTGAATGCCTTGTTTTCCTTCTTTTTTATGACAGTGCAACTTCTGGTCCTGAGGTGGTGTCTAAAGTACAGCTACCTATTCAAGACAGTTTTGTTTAGTTCAAAGAATGTTTAGACTGGACTGGATCAGCTTCTGCTTCTATTTCCAGAAATCATCAGTCCTGTGCATACAGCCCAGAAATAAAATGAACCAAAGTACGTGGGGCCTGCAGAAATAGGAAAATATTTGAGAAAAGGTTCAGTGAGGAAATCATCATTTGTCTGTGGAGCATCCAGGCAAGCAACTGAGCTGCAAGAAAGTGGCTTTGTCCCCAGGATGGCCTCTTCTGTCTCAGTCCCATCGAAATCATGGGGGCAAGTACCATGCAGGGCAAAGAATCTGGACTGCTGTATGGAACATGATTGTACAAAGTGCATGTGATGCACTGGAAGTTTTTTTGTTTAAACTGTGAGTTAAAGAAGGTGTACAGCTGCTTGGTAAACAACCAGCACTTTAAAGATGTACACATCTAATTACTAGTTGTATTAAATCTATCATATTGCTATTTCTGCATTTTAAAAAGCTATGTAAATACTTATAAACAAAATGGAAAACACTATCTAAATTGTGCGTATGTTTTGGGGGGGGTATGACAAAAAAACTGAGACACACACACACACATATATATAATGTTTAGTGCCCACCTAAACCCTGAAAAGAAAATCCACTCTTTAATGCTGCAAAATAGTATTAGCTTCCAGTGAACAGCCTGAAGCTCAAGCCTCTGCTTTCACAGTCTGCTCCGTCCATGCAGCAGATGTGACACCACACACACAGAAACTGGTTTACAAGGGTTCCCTGGGCTCTGCAAGTCACATGCTGTACGTTTTGCTGACTCAGGCATGGGCAAAATCAGCTTCGTCACTGGGATTGGGCCATTGCAGCCACGTACTTGAGGAAAACGTGAGAATATCTCCAGCAAGGTCTCACCGGGAGGCTGGGACCCTATCTGTAGAGGAGAAAGCAAAGCAACTGACACCGAAACGGTGCTCTTTGCCAGGCTATAGATCGTAGAGTTAAAAAAACCCTGCCTTTTTTAAATGCCCTATTTTGAGTCTGCCACATTTGATACAGGTTTTAAAAATCACAGGAAATCTCCTACAAGCCTCATGCAAAGGGAAGTAAATAGTTATCACCCTCAGAACAACTGGTTCCCTCAGGAGTGCAGGTGGCCACACCAGCTGGCATTTGGCACAGCACAGGGCAGAAGCTTTGAAAATGGTCTTAATGTGAACTGAAAATAAAAGTCAAGCAGCAGTGTATGCTTCTGTGAGCTGCTGAGTCTTGTGCACTATACCTTACACAAATAAAAGGCCAGAAAAGTCAGCATTTCTGCTACTTCCAGCCTTATCCACACCCTTGTCAGTGTAACCATAAGAAAGTGTTCTGCACTGACTGTGAGTGTGGCAGCTGGGCTTCCTGCACTGTCTTATCTCGTGTCCTTGGAGGGATCCTTCTCTGAGCCCAGTGAGCCCTGGGGTCAGTAGGCTGAGGTGCCGTTCAACGCTGCATAGGAATGAAGGCCCATAGGACGAAATGTGTTTATATTGTGCCTGTACCCAGCAGCCAGCAACTGCTTTATTTACACATTCTGCAACTTCTGCCGACACGTTTTAACTTAGCCCATATTGCAGCAAATTTCACTGAAGGGGCAGGGGACTGGCACACCGCAGGAGGAGTTCCTGGTGTCTCCCACGGGACAGAGGCATCCTCAGCTGGGTATGGACAGGGTGAGAGCTGGAACAACTTGGCCATCATGTAAGGGCCATCCCAGGGAAGTCTCCTCAGTCTGGGGGCTGAAAGGAGAGCTGCGTCGGGGGGTTGGTGTGGGAGTTGTGGAGCAAGTAGGAAAAAACATCAAAATGTTTTACAGCAGGTAGAAATCTTGAGGAAGGCAAACTGAATGCTGCAGAGACAAAAGCTGGCTACGGACTGTAAGAAAAGAGTCAGTCCCTTGGAAAGAGATTATTTCTTTAGATGACCATAGGAGGCCTTTTGTGAGAAAACACACCACCTTTTCTCTCTGGTACAGTGGGGCATCACAGCAGTAATCAACCAGAACCTCTAAGTGCCTTTGGAAATACCAGTAGCTGCTGGGGGCACAGCTAAATGGAGAGTCTACATTCCACACACACTTTCCCTAGAATGACACACAGACCCAGCACAGGTAAGGTGGAGGCCAAGCCCAGACGCCTACATTTCCAAGGAATACATTGGCCTTGCAACACCTCACGCTTCAGAGTTTTAGCAGACTGTTGCTGACCTCAGGCCCTTTGCTTCTTGCTGCCCGCGGGTCCCCAAGCACTGGTCGGCCCCCAGCCCACAGGCTGGTGTGGCGCTGGGCAGTGACCCACCTGG
>NW_009197426.1:1365-1642 GCF_000690835.1 Fulmarus glacialis | reverse complement strand
GTTTTCATCCTTTCCAGGCGAGGGTTTCGCTCCCCCTGGAAACTCCCCGTCCCCACAGAGGGGCTCAGGAAGGCAGCCGGGGCGCGCAGAGGAACCCACCAGCCTTTTCTCCGCCGAAAACTGCCTCTGTTTCTTCCCCGCCCTCCGCCTGAGCATCCTTCGAGCCGCTCTGCCCAGGCAACCCTGGTGAGGGACCTCGGCCCGATGCTGCACCCCGAGACGGGCCGGGGTACGTGCTGGTCCCCACCGCCTCCCTCCCAGCCCTGCTCCTGGATTT
>NW_009197426.1:790-1284 GCF_000690835.1 Fulmarus glacialis | reverse complement strand
ACCGGGAAGCCCGGCTCGGCGGCCAAGAGCCGGGGAAGGCGGGCAGGGCAGATACCTTTGCCACCCTGATAATCCAAAGGGCACCGGGGAAACGAGCTGGGGGAAACCTTTCCTCTCATTAATCACCAGCAATTCCTCCTCCTGCCAAAATCGTGCTGTGCCAAACCCGCAGGCAGGCTGGGACCGGCGCCCGGGGGGAACCTGGGACCCCCAGACCGAAGAGCACCGGCACCGTGCGATGGGTTGGGGGAAAGATGCCGCGTTTCCATTTCAAACCCAATTAGCCAGATGGAAACGGGGAGCAGACCCTGCCCAGCACCAGCTAAGGATGGCTCTATTTTAAATAAAGTTGAGTTGTAGGTGGTAGGAAAGCTTCATTCCCGTCGGAAATAGGCGCGCGGGCGCCATCCGCAGCCACCCCGCTCCGCCCATCCATCTCACCCTCACCAAAACATCGCCCAACGCTCAACCACCCGAGTTTCTTTAAACTTCAA
>NW_009197426.1:0-501 GCF_000690835.1 Fulmarus glacialis | reverse complement strand
AGGGGGGGGGGGTCTTCCTTTTCTTTTTTCGGGTTTTTTTAAATTCTTTTAAAAAGAAAAAGAGAAGATGTCGCTGTTCAGACGGCAGAAGGTGCCTGGGGGATAGTCGGAGGCAGGTGGAGGCCTGGAGAGATGCTGCCGGCCTCCCCATCGCGGAGGGGTTTTCCTGGTCCTCCTCTTTCCTACAAAAAAGCTCATCGGGGCGATTTTCCCCCCTTGTTACGCCACAAATGGCTCCGGCATCCATCCCTTCCCAGGTCCTGGAGGGTGTCAGGGCGTCCCCGGGGACGGGCACGCGGCGCGGAGAGGAGTGGCTGCCGGTGAAGCTGCCCCAGCGCCGGCTTGGGCCACGCCGGGATGCGGTTGAAAGGTTTTTTTGCAAACACCCACCCAAACCCGAAAAGACGGCGGGGAGGCCGCGGTCGCAGGGTGAAGCGCACCCCAAACATCCTGGGGATGGTATCCTGGGGGGCTTATCCCGGTGCTGCTCCCCACCGCGAG
>NW_009197425.1:657-869 GCF_000690835.1 Fulmarus glacialis | reverse complement strand
CAGTGCTGGGGGCCTGGGGGCTGCAGCTGGGGAGCAACCCCACCTGCTTGGGAGAGAGACCCCCCAAAAGCAGTGTGCGTGTGCCTTGGGGGATGCCAGCCGCCCACCTTGGGGGAAAACCAAGGAAATCCCTGCTTTCAGCCCAAAAGCAGCACCCGAATCCTGTCCACACTCTCCAATAACAATTCCAGTAACAAGCACTAAAATAAACC
>NW_009197425.1:0-277 GCF_000690835.1 Fulmarus glacialis | reverse complement strand
GCTGTCCCCATGTGCGTTTTACACCATCTTTGTGGCCGGCGCGTGTTGGGCACAGGAGCGGGGCTGAGGGAGGTTCGGCACCTCCCAAGAAGGGTTTGCCCGTGAGTTGTTTTATTTTCTTACCGCATCCCCGCCCCGCGTGGAGGTAGAGTGTAGATGTGGGTGCAGTTTAAAACCAAACCAACCAGAAAAAAAGGAGAAAACAGGGAAAAATGAGGCAATATGCTGGCTCGGTGATGCCACCCCCACCGCCAAGCATCTCCTGGGGCTGGGACCC
>NW_009197424.1:4165-45060 GCF_000690835.1 Fulmarus glacialis | reverse complement strand
TATACATAATATGAAAATAAAGTTTGTTTTTTACCCTAGATTTTTCAAAGCAACGGAATAAATATTTTTCTCTACAGCTTTGTGTGCCAACTAATCATCAATTGACAATCTGTTTACAATGTTTTCTGCCAATATGAATATTTAGTTCATATCATTTTTCCATTTCATTCCTAGCATAAAAAATAAGGAAAAAATACAGCAATAAAAAAGCATTTTAAGGGAGAGAAGAGAGCATAAAAGAGAGGTTCATGCTAATTACGAGCAACTTGCTAGCAATACAGCAAATAGTCTCTGATTTATGTGGTTGAAGGTAAGGTACACTTTCAATATTTCTCATAGTATTAGGAGGATGATGGATGACCTGTTTTGCTGTTGCAATTTTAGTAATTGAACAGAGCTAGGGTAAAATGCATTCCTCTGACTCACTCTGGAGATAAAGGCATGAATAACTGTGGCCATTTTGACATCACAGAAGAAGTGCTGTTTCATCATTTCTTTATAAACAGGAACCCAAAGTCATTTTTGTTCAGAACCACCCGTTTTCCGTCTAAACTAGCCCAAGATTTTACACAACTTCCAAAATTAACATCTGAGTAGCACATAGTAGGCAGACCATAATCCATGAGGAAAGTAGCTAATTTGCATATTTTTACTTTATTTATCTGACAAGAATAGCAATATTTCATTATAAGCTTGGAGGTGGCCTTTCAAAGGAGGGGAAGCAGGATTTATTTAATCCATATTGTTTTATGCTGAACTGCTTGCTTACCTTTAAGGTTTGTTGATTTGAAGTTGAAAAATAGAATAAAAATATGCTGTCCATCCTTTATAATAAAAATATATTTATTAGAATACCAATTTGGGGAAAAATCCAATAATGGCATTAAAAATGAATTCATACTAGAGAAAAACAAGGAAAATAAGCATGCCACAATGATTTGTGATAGTGACATTAAAAAGTGATAAGGAAGAAACTTAGTCAATATTTCAAGTTTTGTTGCCTATTATGTTAAAGATCAAAATCTTTGATTTCATAAGAACGATAAAATAAATAATGTTCCAAAGAAGATGATGCAAACACCAATATTCACTAAAAAGATTTCTTCTTAAATCCCATCTCAAAAATGTATTTGGCGAAAGGGAATAAAAATCTGAAAGTGAACTAGGATGTGACTCCAGCTAAAGTAATAAAATATTTATTTCAGATTGCTTCAAAGTTGCTACTGGTCAAAAAGGATCAAAAATGTGAGTATCGGATCACAGGTGACTTTTTGAAGGCAGATTGGGGGAGCACTGAGGACCAAGAAAATGTAGCGTAATGGATTGCAGGATGGGACATGCTGCCAGCCAACTCCATCAGTCGGCCTCTGTATGGTTAGTG
Source organism: Fulmarus glacialis (assembly GCF_000690835.1). Lineage (NCBI taxonomy): Eukaryota > Metazoa > Chordata > Aves > Procellariiformes > Procellariidae > Fulmarus > Fulmarus glacialis. The sequence goes on along the minus strand of NW_009197424.1, from coordinate 43,679 downwards.
GTGCACAATGTACGCAGCTTTTAAATATTCACTGCATTTGGAAGGTAGTGGGCAAATTGCTCATAGTCGATAATCTGTGTAAGTATGTACACGTGATTTTCCTCTGAGGTGGGTGTTTGTACAGTGTCATTTCTAATTACAGGTATTTTAAATGTTTTCCACCTCTCTAGCATGTTCTTCTGTAGCTTAGAAGCAGCCAACGTGAGAAAATTTGTTAGAATCAGTTAATCTTTAACAGAGGATTAAGAGTCATAAGTATCCTTGTCTGGTGTAATGGTTCATTGACAAATGCCGAGCTTGTTAAAAAGCAAAGGGGAATTATTATGCATTAATCACGTCAAATCGTTTCCTGAAAACTCTTGCGAATGACAGGAGCCATTAGTATATGGGTAATTCACAGAGGTGTCTGTCATTATGTTGAACTCCTGGGGACCTGAATGACGTAGTAGGGTGGTCCAAAGAGCAGGAGCTCAGTACCGAGATGTAGCCAACAAAGCACCGGAGTCACCCTGCTGGCATTCTCCAGTGGGACCAGAGATCCAGACCTATAAACCTCCGACTGCCTCTGGAATCAGTGAAACATCTTCTGGAACGGGGGCGATGGTGAACAGGAGAGGAATAGGCATGACCGACACAGAATTTAGGCTGTGTGAGTGTGTACTGACAAAGGCTTTTGTGAATCTGAGTTTTGGCTAGTGTGAATAATGCCACACCTTGTAAGTACAGATTTTTTTGTTTCAGTATAGTGCTGGGTAGCAATATTAGCCCAAGAACCGGTACCCAGGTGTAGTGCTGCGCTTGCTTCTCGTGGGGGAAGGGGGCAGCCAGCTCAGGGGTCTGTGTGACCTGCGCTCCAGAGACTCGTCGCTGAAATAGGCTCCTGTTGTCTCTTCTGAAGTCTGCTAAAGAGGTTGAAACTGTTCGTATGGGTCTGAGATTAAGCAATAAACTTGAGGTAATGTGAAAGCACTGACTTAACAAGTTGTTGACATTTCAAACAGATTTTTTTTGCAATAAAAATATGTCATAACTCTCTTGGCATTGTTGCTGCAATGAGCTTGGATGACTAGATGTTCCAGGCACTTTTAAAATCAAGTAACTCAGAGTGAGTTCAAGCTGTGTACTCTGATTTCTACTTCTTTTCATCCTAAATTTCAGTTTCTTTAAAAAAAATTGCTTCTGAATAGTTCCATTAGCCTAAATGATATGGGTATGATAAGGATAAATTGCAGAAGACGACAGAATGAGAAGCGGTGAATATTAGCAGGAGAAAGAATCAGCAAAGAAATACAATGATGGAATTTCCCAGTCAGATCAGATACAAAAGGAAGAATGGGTGTCATTTTCTTCTGTAGCCAGGAAACAAACGCAATTGAGCTAAATTGATCCTGCAGGATTTTTTTATGGTTTTCTTTTTTTTAATCAGAACTGTGTACTTATTCATTTACTCCTAGTATCTGTTTTCTATTGCAGACAGTGCACGCCAGGTACTACAATTGAAAACACGGGGACTGCAATCCCTTCATTAGGACTGCCTGATGTGCCCTCTTCTCCTGGTCAGGTGGTGGGGAAGCCTCCGTTCTTCCTGCAGGCATGCAGGGGTTGTCTCTAGCCCTGAAAAAAGAAAGGGGAGAGAGAGAGAGAGAGAGAGAGAGAGAGATGTACTGTAGGTATATATACATATCCATTAGTCTATATATGTGTAAATAAATTCAGATAGCTGAAGCGTTAACTGTAGAATGATTTCTTTTAGCTGTGGATTTTTTGATATTTGAGCTCTAAAAGCCCCTAGAAATTGAGCTTCCTTTTTAGCTATTTCATTGCAAGAAAAATATACTTTCTCTAAAGAATATGTAATATATGCTACTGAGGAAAAACCCCTCTGAAGTAAATATGATTTTTTTTGTAGTTCAATTGCAAACAGAGAGGATCAAGTCCCAGTCAAGTTAAGTGCAGATCAGTAAATTATAGCAGAGCATGACTAATTTTTTTTTCTGTAGATGGAAATCAGTTGTTGGATAATAATAATTAGAATAGATTTGTGTTTAACAGCTCTATTAAGGCACTATCAATCCTCTCAATTCCTCTCCTATGTAGTGTGTAAGTACTGGTGGCGGATTACAGCTCACAAAAAAGAGACAGAGCGCAGTGGATAACTAAGCCATGGCAGCACAGCATTTTAACATGAGGATTAAAACTGAAGGAGTCTCAACTCCGGGTTCTTGGCCATTTCTGATTTCTTATTCACCGAGTATGGAATTTGCAAACAGCAAATTAGTTGTAAGCTAAAATACAACAGGATGTAAACATCTTGAACAGAAGCCTGAATGTGGCTCTAAACTCTCTATAATGTGTATGGGAGGAGATAATGACCCAAAAATGTCATAAATGACAGCCAACATAAGCGGTTAGTGTCAGAAGTCTCCTAACAGGCAGAAACGACACTAAAAGGTCATAAGCCATTTTCAGGCAGGCTCCTTTCCCTCCCTTTTAGGTGCTGTGGCCCTGTCTTTCAAAACCCTACATTTCCATTTAGTGGGAAGAGGAGGTAATGGTGATTGTCACTTTATCTAGTAGCTCGGGAGTTAAAAGGTGCACAGGGTTAAACTACATTTTCATAGAAGAATATAAAATTAACATCACAATATCCAGTGGGGAGAGCTCAGGAATTGCAGATTTTCTGTTTGCTATTTCCAGCTATGCTCAAAAGCTGTTAATCATCAGGTCTCTCTCTTCAGCTTAGTTGTCTATGTTTAAATAGACAGATTTTCAAAAGTACATGCTTTTCACTGTAGATTATTTAGGCATTTTGGGCATTTGCTTTAAGGAGATTCATATATTAGGAGTCTAAAATTTAAGCTTATCCTAGATTCCCAGAAATTTTACCTTCTCCAGAATAGGCAACAACTGATCAGATTTTACAAGAGTAACAGTTTTGACCCTAAGCTCCTAAAGTGTGAGTAAGAAAAAAAAAAAAAAAAAAGGCAGTTTTGCACTGCCTTGTATAAATGGATGGAACTGACATTTTTAGCACTTATTTCAAAGACCTGTCTGAAGCTCTGCACTCCACGCCAGTTGCAGACAGAACTGAGAGGAACTGAACAGAGCTGGAAGTGATTTCAGTGATGACAATTGCCTTACAATCAGAGCAGTTTTCCTTCAGTTGCTTAAATGACTGCTCCAATATTAAATTTCCATGGGAATTAGAGCAAATCTTAGGTTCATGATGTGATTCTAACCTAGAACCCTCCATTTTGATTATTTCTTTTCCGTAGTAAGTAATAGCACTTTCTGCTCTTTGCCTTTGTGCTATACCTTTCTCCCAGCCTGTTCATCAGAAGTCTGTAGCCATTTTCTCAGATGCCGACCTTGAATTACAGATGACCAGAACTGACTGTATCAGTGGGCTTTATGTGAGTTTATTCCTGCCCAAAGCTCACAGATAAGCCATGGACAAAAGGTTCCCCAACCCACTAATTCTGCAGCATTCAACAACCATAAATATGAGAAAGCAACATAGAACTGACCCTAGGGATAAGGAAAATACCTGTTTTTCTCTTTCTAAAACTTCCCAAAGTAAAAGGTTTCAGAAAGAAAAGATTTCAAAAATATCTTGGAATAGGATCTCAGAGGAAAGATGTTACTTTTACAGCCGTGAGTTCTACACACTGTATCGCTCTGAAATTACTTGCACAGCATCTGCTGTCCTGGCACAGGCAGTGAATCAGATGCTTTCAGTCAAGCATATGCTGATAGAAAAACCCACACCTGCAAGAAGACGCTCATGATTACATTACGTTAACCGCAGGGACACCAAAAGAAGTGTTGAACTCCAGGCAGATATTAACAAAGTCTTTCTAAATATCACCTAGAGCTGGAGTAATGCTCTTTAGTCCTAAAAAGGCAGTTTGACAAGTTTTTCTTTATTTTGGCTAATTTCAGGACTGCAATGGGAGCTCCTTACGTCCAACCAAGAAAACAAAACAATAAAAAAATCCCCAACAATAGCAAAGTACTTTTTTAATAATGAAAGCACATTATCATTTTTGCCTGTAGACCTGACTGGATTCAGAGTGTAAAAGAAGGGTTCAAAAGCTCCAAAAAAGGTTATCTGTTTTGTGGACTGTAAAACCAAATTACAGAGGAAAAAAAAAAAAAAAAGAATCTTCCTGATGGAAAAAAAAATGACAGCAATATTCAAGCAGACTCAAAGTTCATGAATATGAGTAATTTGAAGGATTTGAGGATTTGAATCAACATGTCCTAGAGAGATTCAGGTTTCTGTCTTTGATATATGTTGGGCATTTCACAGTTTCACTGTTGCAGACATTCACTTTTCTGTATGTATTTTTTGCACAGTCACTTTTATGGTATATACATTTCACTGCAAATGTACATTCAAATTTTGCTTTTTGCAGAGAATCACCAGAGGATCGTAAATTCTATTCTTGTTATAATTTTAATTGTTTGCTTCTGTTCTTGTCTGAATACTGATGCATTTTGTAGTAGTCAATTTTAGCAAGGCCTGGTGGTATTACTTACCAAAATTTAAAGAATTTTCTCTTATTCTGGCAATAAATTTACATTCAAATTCTGAAACTTTAGCTCATTTTACTCCTCTAACTGACCCCTTTTGACTACACTCAACCCTGCTGAAGACCCAAAGATTCAGGGATAAATATAGATTGCTTCCATATTCGGCAAAACACTGTGAAAGATGAGGCAGAGTCTGATTTCCATCAGTAATACAGCTTTACAGTGCATTTTTGTCCTAAATTTAGGGTAAGAATACTATTGTGTGCTAAGGCTTCAACATTGTACTGCAATTTTTGTGAGACTGACCAAGCAGCTCCCTTCTACATATCAGCATGACATGCCAAATTGTGCTAAGATGCTGGTTTTAGCCCAATATTTTAAATTAATTTTCCATTCTTTTGTGTTACACCTCAAAATCAGGACTTCGCAGTTAAAGTCCTAGCTTTTTACTTAGAATATCATTCTAGTATTAAAACATACTTTAGCTTCTACTAATGCCTCTCAAAGAACTTCTTATATTTATTTAATGACAGCCCAGTAATGGGCACAGGAGCACTGCAGTTCAGAGCAGCACCCCAGGGGCTCATGCCACCGACTCACCGCAAAGTGAAGTCCAGAACACATCAACCGAGGTGGTGTTCACAATCCAAACAAGTAAGTAAGATGGAGCATACTGTGCTGCAAACACATGGTTTGTATTCATTCTGCTGTCATCTCCTATTGAAAATTAACTTAACTAATAATAAGCTTGCCATAATTCCTCTGTTCAGTCTCCTTGGAACAGGGAGCAAGGAATTTTAGCCAGATTTTTCAATCTAAGAAAAATAAGAGCTTCTGGCAGGACCCTCTCCACAAAGTTCCCCCTGCTTTAGCATTTGTTTCAAACTTTTCTCTGAAATAACTCTACTTTTCATGCTAATTGCAGCTTACAGCTTATTATTTTCAGGGGTGTTTAAAATAGGCTGCGGTTATATAAAAGGGTCATTTTGAAGGAGGAGATATCTTCTTCGCTCTCTGTCTCACTACTCGCAATTATTTTGTTGTCATTCTAATTGGTTATTACTCAGAGATAGAAAATTTGCTGCTGTTTGATCGTTTGCTTGTTTGAGTTTATTCTAATGTTTCAGGTGCTCAAAAAATGGTTGAAAACATCTAGAGATCAGGAGAAACATCCTGTTCTGTCTGTTGCTGCTCGCAGCTGTGCAAAGCACAGGCAATCACCTCCCAGGTTCGGAGAGCACTTGTGCGTTCTCCACTGCAGCAATAGCTGTCATTTCTCTCCAATTCACTAAATCTGCTCAGGACTGGATTTTGACTCTCTCTAGCTGTCTAGATGAGGATATGAGGAGAAAATTCTTTTTCCTTTATTCAGTTACTGCCTGATATCTGCGTGCAGGATTATAGATGCTGTATGCTCCTTCATTCTCTTCCTTCCGTGAATGGCAGAACAGTGAAAATAGGTGGGCATTTAGTGCCAATGAAGAGAATGAGCTGAGCATGGAGTTGCTCAGCATTAGCCTTTTGGAGCAACACAAGGTCAGAGTAACTATTTCTTTCCAGGAAAGTACTATGACCTTGAAATAGGCTCTTTTAAGGCAATCTGCTTTCCCAGGGTTTACAGGTAGGTTACGTTTCTTCTTGCTGCTCTTTTCCACCCCTTCTTACATTTGGTTTGAACTTTAGTGATGTGGACATGATGAAATGCTTTCCCATCCCAGCCACTCATTCTCAATAATAACATTGTACTACAGCAACATTATAATCCTGAATTTTCTGGCAGAGATAACTGCTAAAAACAGGACATCAAATTTCAAAGCTGACTTAACTGAGAAATGGCTTACACTCATGGTCATTTTTTTATGTCATTGAAGTACGCATGGGCCACAGGAGTACGAGAGGGGTGAGCAGTATGAAACCGAAATGGGAGGAACTGTACAGCTCAGTAGAGAGGGAGCTGCGAGATAATGCCTATTGACAAGGCATTACAGGACTAATTCTTGCAGCCCTCCCATGGACATAAGTGGACCTGGTTGACAGTAGCCAATAATAAATGCACCTATTAAGACAGAGTGGGAGTGGGCCACCTGCATGTCTTTTGTGGTGGCACAGTGGTGACAGCAAAGTTAAAACTTCAAATATAAATTAGTAATTCTTTCTTTTAAATTAGCTATATTATTCTCCGTTAAGAAAGAAAATAGGGTCTTGTGGGGAAGGTAAGAAGACAGAGAGCTTTTTTAAGAGGAAAATGTTCTGGGTCACTTGTAACAGAATCAGAGGAGTCCTGGATCAGGCAAAAGGACGGAGAAATCTGTGGTGGTTCCTGTTCTCTTCAAAGGGGAGAAATATTGTGGAAGGAAGGAGGGAGCAGGAGTATCCAATGCCTTTTCTGAACAAAACCACCCAACCAACCCTCCCTTCTGAGTGAGGTAACAAGGAACTAGAAAGTGGGTGTACAAACTTGGTCTTACAACCATAAAGGCACTTTGGGACTTTAGGCCACTTTATAAAAACAAAGATGACAAACTTGCAAACATAGTTGGTCACCAAATGTTTAACTCGAGTTCATGATGACAAATGATGCAGAATGCAATGGTAAATCAGACAAACTGGGACTCCTTCCCACCCTTGCAGGTATATGTGAAACACACTCATTTTCTCTATTTAAATGCCTGACAGCTACCCAATGACACCAAATGTTTCCAAACACGTTTTCCAAATGATTCCTCAGTAATGTGTTTTAAAATTGTGTTGTAAATTAGAATGAAGAATTGCAAAAATAAAGAAACTACTACTGTCAGGATTGTAAAACTAAGTTGTCAGGAAAGGGCCGTTTCATAAAGGCCTTTTGGCACAATGCTTCTTAATCCTGGATCTTTCAGAGCTCTCTTCGTTTTTTTTCTTTCCCTTGGGAAGCAATGTTATAAGAGTGCCAAAGATTTTCTTTTTCCTGACCCAAATATCAGCACAAAACAATATCCTTAGAAATGGCTAGTTACTCTTTAAAAAGCATGAAACCTGCTGTTCCTAAAGACCTAATCTGTGCTGCTTATTATTACACAAAATACACATTATACATATACGTGTAAAATTATAATGTAAATTCATTGAGGAGAAAAAAAAGACATCCAATTCTTTAGCAATGAAATAGAAAACAAAAGCTTGAGAGACAACAGTTTATTTAAGAGCAATGCATACTCTTTTAAAATGGGAACTACAAAAATATGTAGTTAGGTGTATGCTTTCACATGTATTAGAAAAGTCATACGGTTCACTTACTTGAGGGAGAATAGTACGACTTTAGAAGAGGCAGTGTCACTTCTAACTATCACTTAAATTCAGGAGATAACTACTGAGATTACCTTCAACCCAGGACTGTCAGGATCTTGCTGGATCCAGTCCTATGCTCATCACTGAACCCTTCCTTCACATATGCCCACTAATGTCCCTCCACACTGGTAGTAACCCATATCATCTCTGCTTCAGCCATTTTTGAATTGATCTCCCTCTTCTCCCATTTACATCATCTTAAGTCTCTTTGTAAGGTCCTGGTGAATTAAAACACATACATATCCCATCATTAAAAAACAGTTCTCAAGGAACAATATTGGATTAATTTAGCATGGTATATCTTTGGTAATGCAATAACATATCTTATTCCGTTTACCTCCATCCCTTGAGTCCTTTTTCAAAATTTATCCCAAAGTTTAGTTTAGATAGGCAAACTACCTGTGTGACATGTTTTCTTTTTCTTACATAAAGGTACTTGCTATTCTTTAGTCAGCTTTTTTATTCAAACTGGATGGCTATGATCTTAGAGCTTTTGATATCTAATGAAGTCTTATTTGTGTTATGTCCTTATGTAAGGAAAATAAGAAAAAAAAAAAACAATTAATCATCCTCAGTTTAATGTGACAAAGGCTTTTTAGATTTAATTGATGTTATTTGGTTCTCATAAAAACAAATATCTTCACTTTTATGGTGCATGAGATAAACCTCAATTTCTATGGGAAAAAAACCTACTTGGATTACTGAATTGCCAGGCTCATAGACTCCTGACTCTGTGTCTTCATTTCCTCTGACTTGAGCAGTTTTGGTCAAATCTCTTAAAACCTGATGGACTTAGGCTTGGAGGAGTACCATTGATCTAATAGTCAACCCTCCAAAACTGATTAAACACTGGTAGAACTGATCAAGCTTTCAGAAGACTTAGGTTATTTCAAACAATGTGACTGTGCACATACAACAGCTGTTTGTGACAAACCCAATATAAAAGAAAAAGCATTACAAAGATTTGACCAGCATCATGTTAAACTGCAACAATTCAATAGGCATTTTCTTATTTTCGTAATAGTCAACCCTCCAAAACTGATTAAACACTGGTAGAACTGATCAAGCTTTCAGAAGACTTAGGTTATTTCAAACAATGTGACTGTGCACATACAACAGCTGTTTGTGACAAACCCAATATAAAAGAAAAAGCATTACAAAGATTTGACCAGCATCATGTTAAACTGCAACAATTCAATAGGCATTTTCTTATTTCCATAGTCCACAGTGCTGCTGGTATGCAAAATTTCATGAAAATGCTCACATCTCTAACTGCTAACAAGTTTCTAGGTAGCCAAAAGCACCATTGACATTTTTCATGTGTCTGAAAAATTATTTGATTTCGAACTGGGTACTTCTTACAAAAATGTAATAATAGCAATAGCACAAAATACACTATCAGCTGCCATGGATAGCAACTTTATGTCAAGATGCTTTTGTGACTATTCCTGAAACTACGGGAGAAAACAAGAGTCTGCCTTTTGAATACCACTGCTTTTGAACACCTCTGCTGTGTCCTGCTTTGCTCCGTATAAAGAGACATTAATTCACTTCTGACACTTCCCACAGCTATTCTGTATTAGTTTAATCATTATTTGAACTCAGTTTATGGGCAAAGATGTGAACTGGAGCCTCCTACCCATTGAGCGAATGCTCTAGTCACCACAGCACGGGATATGTTGAGGTTTGCGTCCTTGCCTGCAATTCTTTCACTTGTTGCATATGTTTCTCACTGCATGCTGTTCTTCTCTCTGAGCAGTTAAGACTCCAAACTTGCAGCTTAAACACTTTCAATCCCTGCTCTAGACAAATGAGGGGTCTTTAGGTAAATCAGAATAACACCAAGAAAAAGGTGCTAGACCGTGAGGTGCTCGGTAGGACACCTTGGTTCATTTTCCTCAGGCAGACAAGGAATTTTAGCTAGGACTCCCAATACAACTGCTTTAACCCCTAAGATTTGTCAGCTCCATCCTTGGTGAAGCTAGCCCCTTCATTCCTGTCTTCTGTTTAGCTATGAGTCAATTGACACTTTCCATTCACAAAATGCTATTTTGGAATTTAATTTCGTAAATAACAAAAATCTCTATTCTAGCTAAACAAAAGGATTTTTTTTTTGTTTGCATGTTTTGTTTCAATTCTTGGCTGCCTGATCCCTCCTAACCAACCAATCCACAAAACAACTAACATTTTTCCTGCAGTCTTTGTCATAACCATTTTATTTTAGGCACAGTACATTCTCAGGTCTGTACACATCATATCCAGGCTGAAGTGCTCCAAGATGATGTAGCTGTGACCATAACAGATAAAATCTAGAAAACATTGACCGATGAAGAATGGATTAATTTGCTCACATTATGTAGCTCATGGTAGCATTAGAAGGTGAATTGACCTCCCACTCGTTGCAGCTTGGTGCATCCTGTGGCTTCATCCCAGCTCATCTCTCTAGACTAAGAACTGCTCTCGCCCTAGTAACATTAATATAAAGTCTTCCTACTAATGTTTCTGGGATCTGGCATTGCAAAGAATAATACTTTAAGAATCCCTTCTAGCAGTCATACAGACATGCATATTGTACCACAAATGAGAGAGTTTAGAAATATGTCCATATTCTCAGAGTAACACTTGACCACAGGAAACATAGAAAGAAAGAATCCAAACATGTTGTAAAAGATATTCTGTAGCTGTATATTTAAAATATATTCTAAGACACTGACTTGTGTTAGTAAGGAAACAGTTCCTGTGATCACCTCCATATAACCATGTAGCTGAACCAGCATGGTCCTGCCGAATAACCTGTGCAATGCAAAGGGCCTTCCTGCATCTGTAGCTCTGTCGTCTGCCTTGTGCTCGCAGCTCCATAGCTTTTCTCTTCAGCAGTGACTTCCAAAAGCCTCAGGGGCAGTATTTCCCCCTTGTTTCATGCTGTTCATCTCACACTCATATTTCTCACTGCTTTGCACCTACAAGTCCAGATATCTTTTCTCCAACAGGCTTTCATAAACAGAAATTATCACCAACGTGAGAATCACCCTTTCTCCATGCCCACCTTATCTTGTAGCTTTTAGTCTGTTAATAAAAATCCCAAAACTTAGTGTATAACAAAATAGATAGTATGATTTAAATAATTATTAAATATTACAAAACAATATATAAGCACAAAAGCTTAGCAACTAGCCAGCATGCAATGCCTGTGCCTGATTAAGCATTTTCCAATCAGCATTAATAACATTGTAAGTGGGAAAAACTAACAGGGAATTTGAACAGGTTAAGTGGAAAGTATATATTGCTAGGGGAAAAGCATGGGAAAAGCACGGCAAAAGTGATCATTGCAGTCATCTTCATCTTCTTTGCCTGCTGCAATGGAAGCGCCTCACCCAGAAGAGAATGCTTGTCTGCGGACCCCACTGCTGCTCTTTCTGCCTGGCCTTTCCTTCCACCCCCCACCCCTTTGTTTACCCCCTAAGGTAACTTTGAAGTCAATGTCAACCTTTGCCTACAGACCCCACAAATAAACACTGTGCACATAAACTTTTCCCAAGATCTTTCACGCAGCAGTCCTACTAATGAAAATTCTTAATTTTGTCAAGAGGCCGTCAGCTATGGGGAGCTGCTTGTTGTAGTAAGCTGATGTCTGTAACTGAGGCTTTGTGCTTGATCCGCCCCTGGGTGCGCTGAGTCTTAACAGACACAGTTTAAGTTGGAGGTAAGAATATACTGAAACAAAATATCTCTCCAAAGAAGGGAAGGGGATAGTGAAAGAAGAAAGAAAAAGGGTTTTTTTCTTCAAGTAGCTCATTGACTTCATTTCATGTGATACTCATTTTATGTTTTGGCATCAATCTCATTGTTTTACACCACGCGAATTGCAGATACTCTAGGGTGTCTCAGGTGACACTAGATACCTGTATTTAGGCACTTTATCTTGAGTATCTCTGTACTTTAGCTGGGAACATGGATTGCTCCACAAACCCCACCAGCTGTACTGACTGCAACGTGAATGCAAACTCTCAACATGTTTATAGACACCTTCATATAGAAACCTTTAGGAGTTTGAACTGAAGTGAACTGAAGTGAACTGAATCCCACCTGTAGTACAGTATTCAGTTACCTAAACACAGATATCTAGTGCCTCTGAGGCACAACAAGGTATCTGAAAAACCTGCCTAGAGTGACAATGAGGACACAGTGCAGAAGGGGTGGCTGGAAGCCACATGGGAGCCTCATGAGATACCTACATTTAAGCAACCAAAAAGATTCTATATTGTGTATGCTTAAAACCAGAATTCAGCTTCATCTTCTATGATGTTCTAGGCACTTTCTACCTGGTCGATTTGCCTGTCACTGGTTTCCATTAATCTATCCCTTCCCCACCCCCTGTATATTACCATTATCTTCTTATTACTATGTCCCATAAACAACCCTTCTTATCCCTCTACCCATTCCCTGCAGGGTTCCCCAGTACTTAGCCAATGGGGATTTTTTCCTCCATGCCTTATCCTGTTACTATCTCATTTGTAAATAAAAATCATTTGCTATTACTTACATGAACAACTCACAGTTGTCTCTCAGTACCATATAATTGTCTTTCTGCTCAAATTAAAATTGTAATGTGTTTGACGTTTTCTTATCGTGTAGCTAGGAGCTCAGATTCAACAAAAATTTGTTTCTTATTCCAAGCTTTCTCCTACCTCATTTTCTTAAAAGTGTACCAGTTACTGTACTGAGTGATTATGCAGCCCAGTAATTAGAGCATCCCATTTAGCTCTGAATTTAATGTTTTTAGATGCAAACTATGCTTGAATTTTGCATATTTTCTATACAAAACATCTCTTAGATACAGTTTTTCATCTCCATCTATGCATACATCTATGCGTACTCTCACATTTTATTAGAACAGCCTTTTACTCTGAACTTAGCAGATGCTATACTGTGGCTACAGGCATCCTCCTCATATCCAGCTCATTTGAGCTTGTTATGCCTTTCTTTAAATGACTACTCCATATCTCTCTCACACTTCGCATGCAATTTCAGAAACTGCCTTTTCAAGGCATCCCTGTCACAGCCATCATCTCCTAATCACAATCGGAAAGTGGACTCTTGCCGCTGATAGGTCTGTGGTGTCAGACTCCTCTGCCCATGCTTTACATTTTCAGACAAGTGTCATCAGACTTTTTATCACTTTCACAGCTGGGGGGATATCTCTGTAAGCATCAACAGAGCTAGCTACCTCAGAGATGTGGTTGAAAAACTATCCATTACTCTGATGCCTACAAAAATACACAACAGTGAGAGGTTGCTGTGGTGCCGCTGCCAGGGCTGGCTACGCCTACTGATATTATCTCATGGTTTCTTTGTGCTCCTTATATGTGTCTATGCTTGCTCAGAAATATAAGCTCTTTACAGCAGGCACCATCCCCTTGCATTCTGCAACAAATCAAACCCCGTTCCACAGTAACCCTATGCTTATACAGATAATAATTGTAATACGTGAGTCTGTGTATCTTAGAGACATTCCAAAGCTTCCTCTGTCCTCATGTTGAACTGTAGCAGATTGTAATGTGTTTCCTACTGCCAGGTAGCAGTGGTTGTGCTAGTGTATGAGTAAAACGCTGTTTAGATGATCTCAGTTTCACCCAGGGATCTAGCAATGGAATGCTATCCAAGGCAATTATTTTAATTGGAGATAATCACTTGGGAAATGGATGGATGAATTAATCAATTCCAGTTAATTGGGATAATGACATTATTTATGCTGGTCACCTTTTTTTACCACCATCTGTAGGAAGCTTTCCAATTGCAAGGCCAAATTCTTCCATGATACAGATACACTGAGGCTACTGCAATTAAAGCAGAAATGAATCTGGTGCATTGTAAGTATAGAATAAATTGCCTCACTTACTTATTTTTGGAGAAACCATGTGTGCAGCTGACCTGGAAATACTACAAATTACTCTCTTTATTCTACTGTTGCTATCCTGTCATTAGTAGTGTTGCAACAGGAGGTGTTCTTGGCACTTATTCTAACAGAAATGTATAACTTTTGTTTTGTTTGCATACTTATCCAGCTCATTACTATGTGAAAAACAATCTGCAGCTTAGCATTTGTTAATGGGATATGGAACAAGGAAACAGCAGATGGAGTATTGGGATACTGAGCACATAATAAGTTTGATCCTGAAAGTCCTTGTGTGATTTTTCAGCTCAAGATGGTTGTTAAATTCCACTGCAAAGCTGAGCAGAAACCACGCCTGTGTTCAAGCAGTGAAGGCACAGTCCTCCACGCTAAACACACTTAAGGGTCAAGCATTCTCTGTACCTGATCGCTTCTTAAAGGGAGGCAAAAGACAAGATTTTGCTTTGTGATTCATTCTTTGGTTTCTTTTACTGTTCAGAGAGGAGCTCTGAAAATAGGATGGCTCATTCTCTTTCAAGTGATTGAAGATAACCTTTGCTGTGATATTGTCCTACCTATTTCTGTCTTCAGCTGAAGAGAAATAGAGTTCTGAATGTCATCCTCTGCTCACCTGTATGTCTAATGCTGACTGGTGCCCACAAGGTTCACCAATCTGAGGACAAGTAAGCAGGGCTATAACCACTTTGTCTAAGATGCATCTTCATTTAATGTGTTATAGCACCTTTGCACCTCTCAGAATAAGATCTTGGAGCAAAATGATGTCTGTATAATCTGTTTGTCCATCCTCATCTCTGTGTCAGACTGAGTGGCTCTTCAAGTCTGATGGAATAGACCCAAATCTTTTGTCGTGCAAAGATAAAGATCAAAGCATTCTGCAACACTCGTTGGATCAAGATACATCGAGCCATGGGTACATCTGTGACCACAGCATGGATTAGACATACCTACTAGGCTGCAGTGAGCTAGCTCAGATTTTAAGAGCCTTGTTTAATAAATCATAACCTTTTGAACTTCTGGAAAATGGCAAGGTGTGGCAAACAAGAGCTAACGGTCTTAGGATCATTACAACTGAATCCACAGTTTACTGCAAATACTATGTGAGACGAGAACATGACAGATGAGAAATCTTCATGTTTTCAACGGCAAGTGAAAGTACCGCTCCAGCAAACTGTGATTTTTGGAGGGAAAAAAAGGTTGGGAAATGTTAGGGCAGGCATCAAACCTGAAATTTCTCACACGCTTTTGGCTCCTTCATTGCAGGAGCCCCCTGAATTCAAGTACGGTGTGTTGTGTGACCACAAAGGGGAAAGCATCGTTTGTGAAAAGTCAGAGCCTTGGGGTTCCCTGATTTTTGCACCAGGCTGAATTCAATTTTCCTGACTCCCTCAGAAACCTTCTAGCAGAGACAACATCTGTGACCCACGGCATGAGCAGCTCTGAAGGGAGATAATGTTTTCAGTTAAATGGGACCCAACAGGCTCCTGTGCGTGGGACTTCTGTTTTCATATTCACACTGATCCAGCAGGGCACAGGACACTGCAAGAGGCCAAGTGAGTCACTGCATGGAGGCCCTAACCTCTGTGCTAAGCAACAAATAACAACTAGGTTGGGGGGACCACGCAACGTTATCCCACATATCTGCAAATGTGTTGGGCCAGGAAATGCTTCCTGACACCTGCCAAAAGACTATGGTGTGCCACAGGAAGAAAGCAGGAGGAAGTGAGTGCATTATCTGCATACCTGATTCCTGGACCTTTGTCAACAAAATTCCCAGATGATGATGCTCCAGCCTACAAAAAAAAGGAAATTCTACCTCTGCAGAAATTCTTCCTAATTAGGAGAAAAAAATTCCTCTGGACCCCATATCTGATGACAGGTTTAACACATGTTGAGCTGGACAAGCAGCTGAACACCAGTAGGTATTTAATGTTACTAAGATTTAAGTAGAATTAAGTCCTACATATGCTTGCAGTTTTGAAATTAATGTTATTGAGGTTTTTATTTATAAAGAATCAGTATATCTCATCTTAACCTTTGCTTGACCAAACTAAACAAATCAAACTCATTCAGTGTCTCATAATACATTTCCAAAATCATTTTAGCACTCTCTTGGCATCTTTTTCCAGTTTTAGTTCATTTCAGTGTTGGTGACTAGAAAATTCTGAACTATTTAAAATGAAGTTTTATCAGTATTTTCTATAGCAGTACTAATAATATCCTGGTTTTACTAAAAAATACCTTAAAGAAGCCATGATACAGTTTTAACGCTGACTTTAATAAGATCAGGATTTTACTCCCACATTCATAAAAACCCCCTTTTTTTTACCTACCTGATGTGTGAAGCACATCCTAGAGTTTAATGCCAAAGCCTTTCTCCTAGGAGTGTCTTGTTCCAACAACTGTGTGGAATGAGATATGGTTCAACTAAACAGAAAACTAAATACCTGCATCTTGAAACAAAACACATTTCCATTGGTCTTTCCTTCTCTCAGCTCATTAGCCTTGATGAAGCAAATATGTACATTCAAATGAAAAAAAAAAAATTACTGAAAAACTCAATCCAAATAAAACATACAAAAAAATCAATCACAATTATACATTTCAAACACCATTCTGTGATTGAGAAATAAATTCACAAGTGCTTACATAAACCGCTCATGTTCTAACATTCCACAAAGTGTCATTTTTTATTCTGAATGCAAAGGAGTGAATGAGTTAAAGTCATCTCATGCTAAAGAAGATAGCATTTGTTTGATTTTAGATCTAGAAATAAATAAATATGAAATGCAAATAAAATCCAAACCCCCAAAACAGGATCTCAACTATATAGGGCTTTCAAGTTTCCTCAAGCATCACTGGAATATTGTGAAACTTGTGTGTAATGCTTATATGTTATTTTATTTGTTTCCCCCTTGTGTAGTTTAGAGTTTTAAGTTTTCTTTAGGAAATCAGCATTTAATTTCTAGCAAAATGAGATTCCTAAAGAAAGGAGATGCCTTCGTTGTGCGCTCCATCACCTGCACAAGTAAACACGGTGCCCATGGAAGGGCTGTAACACGCACCTCGGCCGCCGGCTGCTGCGCTTAGCTATGCCCCGTCTCCATGGAAACATTTCTGCAGATGTGGTACCTACTGGCGACCGAACAAAGATTTTCCTATTGCTCTGCAGAAGAGGCAAAATGTAAGCTGCAGTGAATATAGCATCTTTCCTTGACCCAGGATCTGTAAGCATTGGCCGGCCAGAGACATCAGGTCTTTCTTCTCTTTTCCCCCCCTGAAAAACAAGCAGCAATTGGGGAAGAAAGGGGATTGCTGGTTTTTTAACGAAAAATACATATTTACCGCAGGATGCAAAATCTCAAAGTCAAATTCAAAGTCACAGCTCTTCTTTTACAGAAACAAAAAGAGAAGCCCTCAAATCAGCCACTCATAGAGTTCAGAGAAGGGTGTTTTAAACTGCAACGGTGTGCTTGCTGAAATTAAGATTGTAAGAGAAAAAAGTTAGAATAGCGAATATATCATTATATGAAAGAACAGTAACCTCTACTTTCATTTCTGCTACTTTGAGCTGAATAATTGTATAGCCAAGGAAAAACCTTTTTCCAACATTAGGAAGTGGAAGGCAGGAGTGGTTAGTGCTTTTGAATAGAGTGTTCAGTTCGAGATACCATACAGCTCCATTAGAAGAGTAGGAAAAAACAATCTATATCAGATCAGGAAAAATATAGGAAAAAAGAGGCCAGCCAAAATAATCTTGCCTTTTGTTCCAAGTTACAAAACAAAGAAATCAGACTTAAAGCATCTTTACTTTAGCCTTTGGGATGACTCCTTTAGGGACTTGCAAGTTTGAATGAGATGAAACTAAATAATAACCGGGATTTTCTGCACATTCCTCTCAAAGCCCTGTGCTGGTCACATGGGATGGAGCATTAATTCTCCTTTTTCCTGTATCTTCTACTCCCATGTGAAAAGCATATGCAATCACAAGAGGAATTCAAAATTTACACTGATAAGTAAGATGGGCAAATATGTCTGCCTTCTTTTCAGTTTCTGAGTACCATTTGAATAGGGAAATGATGACAAAATAAAAATTTCCACAGTGCTCTCATCCTTCTGTATAGGAAGGCTATCAATATCATCTGTATTCTGATACGGATGCCAGTAGTATGCCTACTGTGCTACCTTTATGTTTTCACTAACACAAAATAAGCCTTGCTAAGTGGCAAGGACAAATCATTAGTTTGATTACCACTAACAATCTGCAACCTCTGCATATAAAAAACATCCTGCAATTAAATATGTCAAGCATAACAGAACATGTTTTATTTATTTTTTAAAATAATTCTCACGCTGATATTGTCAGCTTTGTTTACCACAACATTGGTATTTTAGCAATTTATGATGATTATAGTTCCTTCTAATTATAATAGAGGTTTTATTTAAAGTTCCCTGCTCAAATGATTTAGAGCAAAAGCTGATGTATATTGTAGCTGATGTTAGATTGTTCTCATCAACAAAGGTACAATTATAGTGCCAATATTCTTTCTGAAGAACCCATGTTTTCTTATTTTTTTCTTAGGAGACCAGAACAATTTCAGACTTCCAGAACTAAATTATTATAATGGATGTGTGATAATAAAAGCTGGGTGTGCCTGTGCTCCTTCCTGGGCAGGCAGGAGCCAGCTCAGAGCTGCACTGGTGGTGGTGGTATTTTTGAAGGCTTCTTAGCTGCAATTTAATGCCACAGATGCTGTGACTTTGCATCAAACCTGTGTCCTATGTCTGGTCATTTCAGACAGCACAGATTTGTCAGCATCTGCTTGCAGAAGAGCATATCGATGGAGCTGGGTACGAGAGCATGGTCAGCTGCCTCACACACTTAATCAGGAAAAGGAAACCTTTTAAAATTCAAATTCAAAACATGTTTTCTTAATATACTTCACCTTACCTGGGATCCTGATGAAAATGAGATTTGGCTAAGGTCAAATGGTGAGGATGTTCACATTTGACTTTTAAGAAGAATTAGTGATAATATTCAGCTTTTTAATGTAAAAAGATGCAATCCTTCCGTAAAAGACTTTCAGCTGTGTTTAGCTATATCTCTATTAGGAAGGCATTTCCTTCAAGAATGACTTCATTGTGCTTCCTGACCTCATGGTGGATTTGTTACTGCCTTCATGACCTGGAAAATATATTGCATTAACTCCCTTGACCAAACAGAATGGTCCCTAGTTTCTACCTTCTATAGACCATGAAAAGCAGAAATGAATAAGAAAACCTGCTGCTTAACGCAATCTTGCAAACAATGACTGTGGAGTATAATACTTATTTCTAAAAGTAGGATAACCATTTTCATTAATATTGCATGAATTTTCATTTTTGTGCCTACACAACTGTTACCAATTATTTTTTCCTTTGTTATCTTTCCCCAAATTGGGTTTAATTCTTAAAAATGCTATGCCTGTTTTTACCACCATATGAATAATTTTGGATCCCTATATTTTGCTGCAATCCAATGGAAACAAAGTGAGGAAAAAAGGATCCCCTGCTCCCACTTTTGGAACTCTCGAAGAAAACCAAAATGTTTGCCTTTATTTCTGAATAGGAAAATTATCTTCAAGGCATTTAAAACACTATCAAAAGGGCAATATATTTGCAAAGGAAAGGAAAGAAAAAGAAGGAAAAAGAAAAAAAAGTCTTTTAATTTCTTTACTATTCCATGGTTAGTATTGAAATTTGAAAATTAATTTCTTACTAATATTCCAGATAGTTTATCACAGACAAAAGGACTTATTTTCTTTTGAAAACTGTGCATATAACAAAAATTGAGAGTCTCCATTTCAATGAGCAGTAATATTTTGAAAAAAACAGACATAATTTTTCTTTTGTTTTTTTTTGGGAAAAAAAAAAAGAAAATATGTCCTTTTTCATTTCCTTTTTTTTTTTTTTTTTCAGTAGAATGGAAAAAACTAGCAAGACAAAGTGGGAGGAAGAGTAAAAAATTGAAAGCAAAGTGGAATTATAAACCAAAATTACAGAAAATTTAAGTATGTTCATTTGAAACATCTGTACGTTACTGAATTTTATTTTGCCAATGAAAGTGGTTTGACAAAATTGAGTTTAATTTTTTTTCCAAACACATTGATTTTGATAGAAATATCTTTTTATAGAAACCTTTTAAAATCAAAATTCTTTGACAATTTCTAATTCTTCGGGAGTTCACCACATCCTGATATAAGGAGAAAAAAAAATTAAGTAGAATTAAAAACCATTGAGCAGCCTTCTTTTATAAAAAATCTTATTCATATATTCAGAATATTTTTCCCCCTAAACTCAACATTTATTTAACCATTGAAGTAGAAATGTCCTTTCTATAGACCATACAAGGTGTTCATTAGTTAGAATTTACATGAAACTAGTTATCTCATTACTCCTTGCTGACCATTTTTTTTTTAATTGTCATTATTTATTTAACCTTAAAAGTATGCACTTTCTTTGATAGTCACATAGTCATTTAGAGAACAGGAGAGAAGATTTTAAATGTTGTTCTTCTAAACAAAGACAATCACCAAAAGACACTAAGCTACTTAAATATTTGACCGCTACTACTTATTCAAAAAATTCCAAAACTTTAAAATAATAGGTAACCTTAATGCATTCATAAAAAGCACCTGGTGTGGTACAGGTCAAACAGTAAGAAGCACAGCCTTGAACTTCCACCAGGACACAATGATTTTTTAACGTTCATATTTTAACTTTCCAACAGAAAGAAGAAAAAACTGTCTTCAGGTTCAGGCTGTTTCACAAAATTAACATGTGTCCTTTTCCAAGTCTTCCTAAATCCTTACAGAGGTGAGAGTCGTGGAATATGAATTTTCTAAGATTTCTTAAAAATAAACCATAAAAAATTATTAAATGTAGGTTTCACTCTGTGCTTCTTTTTTTATTTCCCTCATTTCTTATCTTGCTTTGCCAACAGCTAGAACAACTAGTATTTCTACAGTTATACACTGTAATTCCCAGTCTTCATCTATGTACTCCTCACCTCACCTGTGTCATTTCCTTCCTGACTGAATTCTTTGGGAGTTTTTCTTGAGTGCAGGATAGGATTCTTAAATTTGGGAGCCTATTCCCAAGTTATTGAAAAACCAGAAACCAAAAAGCTCTTCTTCACTCTACCAAAGCCATTTTTATTTAACTTAGATAACTACTCATAAGTCTGTAGCATTCATACCCTATTTCAGCTCAAGACAGAAAAATGTTTAAAGGCAGAATTGGTTGAATATTTTTCTTAAAACAATTTTCTACTAAAGTGATTCGTCTTCTGGGGAAATGCTGTGATATTTTCCCAAGAATTATATGTGGTATTGATCAGAAAGCAAAAATTCCACTACATGTACAATGTATTAAATATTTATTGGATTCCAATGTATATATATACATAACAAGTATAAATAGACAGCGTCTTATATGTATCTGAGAGGAGCAGACATCAAAGATTTGAAGGTCCTCAGCAGGACAGAGAAACCTCTTTTCTGGGCCCTTGCTGCAGATGAAGCTACAATTTTGTTGTCCTGTAAATCTGTTTAGCCACCTACCACAAACACTGCTATTATTTTTGGATTTGCCTTAACTCTTAATGACAAACACATTTTCATATGCAAGCATTCTGCACACACAAGTTTAACTGGTTGACTATAGTGTCATCCTCAATTTATGGGGGATTATGACAGAACTGTGAGAAAGATGATTTGGAAAAGATGTACAAGACATCACTGGCTGATGGGAAACTAGAATATATATAAATATTGCATATAACACTTTGAACAATGTTGAAATACCTAAAGTAGGTTTAAAACCTTTTTCTAAAAATGTATCAAACAGAAAATGATTAATTGATGCAATATGTTTCAAAAAGATGCTGTACCTGAGTTTGGAGACAAAGGCTAGTCTAGATTCAAGTAACCTGGTAGAACTCTACTGACTTCCAGAACACCTTGACTACATATTTTAGGGTTCTGTAGGGTTTTAAGTGTTTATCTTCTACAGTGGAAAAATACCATTTTTCCATTATTCATTCATTGCCACTGAGCCATTAGAACATCATGGAAAACCTCAGTGTTCAAAAAGTATTTGCTAATAAAGATGGAAGTTTTTATCTGTTAGTAACCTGGAATTTAAGTTAAATAAAAATATTTCACCACTATTCTTTTTTTCCTTTTTTTTTTTTTTTTTTAAATCAGCAGACTAAATATAATTATATTGCCTGGTTTTCAAAGTTTTTGAATCTATAGTTCTTTACTTCTGAAGTACACTGAAATTTAATTTCCTCTTCCATTTCCTATTTTAGAATTTCTTTTGAAATGAAGCTTGGTACATTTTATCTTTTCATCTACATCCTGATCTGTAGTAATTTGAGGCAGAATTGAGCACTATCCTAAAAACAAGTGTTGTTCTTAAGGCCTGTTTTGTTCTTTCTCTCTTTATTTCACTGAACCTGGAAACAATCATGTGTGAATGAGATACAGTCTAATGAACCTGTACTTTTTAGTACTCAGAATTAAAAAGAAAAGAAAAATACTAGTTAAGACAGTCTTCAGTTCAGAATTGAGATTGAGCATACACTGCAAATAAGCAAAGACTGTTGTGTCGTTTTTTGGAGAGTCTTTCCTCTGCTGATTAATTTCAAGAATATGTTGGTTACATCCCAGAACTATTTTATGGAAATTCTTTCATTACATTATCCGTACCTGTTATCTGAGCAATTATTGCTGTTTTTTCTTCTTCTGACCAATCACTCTGATAAGAATTTGCAGTTGAGTTGATCCTGGATTGTCTAAATTAACCTTTATCAAATGGAGCCACCTTCAGGAAGGCCTGCAGATCTGTGAATATTTGTCATTCCACATGTCCAGAGAAGCACCCTGGCATCTTCAGTTGTGAGAAACATTCAGGGACCTAAGACAAAAGAAAACAACGAGACACAGTTGCTAATGCATAGCCATATTTCAGCATTTCATGTATCATAACTCTGGGTTTATATGCATTATAGGACTTTTAAATTAAAATTCCACACACTTTGTTATTCCTTATTATCCAGGCTTTGCTTGTACAAGCATAAATATAAGTTCTTGAAGGAAATGAGATATAATACTAGACTTGCACAAAAGGAAAATAAAAAATGTAAATTATTAAGTGAGATGTCAGGATTGTTTTTACAATAAGAGATTTTATGTTTTTACAGGCAGAAATAGTGAAATGGCATTCCACCTTTGCATAAATAGTATAAAGAAAATATTATGTTATGGAGACACACATATGAATTATTAAATAGGTGAATTTCTTCATACAGTCCAGCTGCTCCTGTGTTTCACAGAACAATCTCAATATTTAGACAGATGTTGACTAAAAGAATAATTGTCATTAGTACTTCCTTAATGGTTAGCTGTGAATGGCTTATTGTGCCACTGAGTATCGTCATTGGATAGTGACTAAGGGCTATTTATCATGTAAAAACTTTCCCTGTTCACAGTTGATTTCCTTGGAACAAATGACTACTTCATGAAAAGCTTTCATATTTGTCTTTCCAAGTAAACATAATTAAAACTAGGAAAAAGATTGTTCCACCAAGAAGGAGCTGAGAAGCACTGATGGGATAATACATGGTACCCTTCCTTAGCTACAAGAATGTCATTCCTTTTCTGCTGTTAAAATTAAAGAAAAATATTTTTTTCTTTATTTTTACCCCAAAAAAACACTGTTACTGCCTTCCTGTAGCTCTAAATTTAAAAAAGAAAGACATGTGTCTTCCGATAGCTTTAATCCCGTATTTGATGCCTGTATGCCGCAAGTTGGCACAAGTTGACATAATGTAAGGAAGAGCTGAAAAAGACAGAAAGAACAAGAACGGGGGAAAAAAGGTATCTAACCATAGATATGGAAAAACAGTATCTCAGTCATTGTAAATGTGGCGAACAATAGGATTAGTGGAAGACTACAGCAATCCTGTAAATTAGAGGCCATCAATATAGTCTGATTTCTTGTAACTGCAGGGAAATGGAGGAAGCAACTTGGTCATCATTAATTTCTCAGAACTGTAAAACTGATGGAATTACAAATACAGAAATATAGGAAAAAATGCCTTGGTTTAGCAGAATGCAGACCAGGGAATAGAGAGGAAGTTTGGAGTGATTTCCCAGGAATGATGACCAAAAGGAATATCTGGTTGATATTCCCTGCTGTTCTTTGTATTTCTGTGGTTTTATAGGGATGCTACAATGGACAAGACTTCAATGTGTTAATCTCCACAGAAAGAGAAGAAAAAGATGTTCCATATCTCTGAGTGCTTAGAAACAAAATGCAGCTGAAAAAACAAAAAGTAAGTACAAGCAGAAAGGTGAATGAATCTGGTAAAATACTGAAACAAAGTTAATCAGAAATAAACAACAAAAAGGACAGTGACCTCTGCAGGGTGTGGATTGCCTGTTGCTATATGACCTGGGCACACATTTATGTACTGTATAAAATCTCATACTAGGACCTTTAGCAGTCATTTCCAATGGAGGTGGTCAAACTCGAAGGAAGGACCATTAATGTCAGCACTGTCTGGCTTCCGTATCAATTAAAAGTAATTAAAAAGGGAGAGAAGAATTTCTGAAAAATCTTTCTTTAATTCATCAAAGAACAATAGATAGGTCTAAAAGCAACAGTTCCTTGTAGAGACAAGAGGATACAAGGCAAAACTGAACAGATGGGAACAACAGTGCCATCAGTACCAGAATGAGAGAAGTATAACCAAAACTTTGCATGAGTGCTTTGCTATTAGACAGAAATGCTCATACAGTGCCGATTCAAGAGATAGATATCATACCTGAAACAACTACAAATATAAATGCAGATTTAATACCTAAGTACTTCAGAAAGTTACTGCCTGGCTGTACAAAAAATGATCAGAAATTTGGTGTCATCTCTTTGCCATGTAGTATGAAAAATATTCCAAAGGATTATGGAATAAGGACCAATAAAAGTCTCATCATTGTTTAAAAATGTTACTGTTCTTACACTTCCTTCCATGTCAGGCATTTGCAGTTCATTATCATTGTATGTCTCATACAGATAGATCTCTTGAAACGGTTATGAGCTGTATTACAGGTTTTAATGACTCATTTCCATACCTGTTTCCAGTACCTGAGAAAATAAGTAATAGTGAGTGTTCCACAACAGTTTCACCAAATACTGCAAACCTTTCAGCAGAGGTCATGATGAAAAAGTGAACATGGATGTAATCCAATCCAGAAAGTAAGAAAAATAAATTCATGACACTAAGTGTCCCAAATATCAGTCTGAAATGGACAGTGAATTAGTTCCTCTGTGTGTCTGCTGTGCCTTGTTAAGTATTTCATTTTGTACTATGTTGCTTTTCAGCTTTCTTCCTGAGATAGACTGTCAAATTATTTTATTCTTTTGGCAGAACATGATTTTCTCCTGTAATTTGCACTTGAACTGTATGAGTACCTTAATTAACCTCTTGCTAAGTAAAGATGCTTTTCTTTCCTGATCAAGATTTCATTTATCTTCTACTCACAACAGAAAAAGGAAAATTCTGACTTTAAAAATTGATGGTCTGATTATTGCTAACAAAAAAAGAAACATTAAAATAATAGATTTTTTTTCAGTTCAGACTATTTTGTATGCTTTCTTCATCTTCCAACGTGCCATTGAAGGATACTTTCGTGTCTTATGATACAATTAACCAGAAGTATTTTCATACAACACATTATTTCACAACACATATCGACACTATAGTTATTCTGATGTTTCTTTTTGAGCAAGTGTCTTGCCCATGGATGGTGACTGACTGAAAAGAAAGCACAGCCAGATGAAAACAAAGCAGTATCTAGTGTATGAATGAGCAATGAATTGAACAGAATTCATTCAAGAAAGACCTTCAGAAAAAAAGCATATACAATGCCATAACTTATATCACACATTATGTTCCAAGAGAACACATCACACATTACTGGAGTCTGAATTGTTACATAAAAAGAATGAACTCCCACCAACTCTTTTCTCCAATGGAAGTTAAAACTGTGCACGCATCACACTGACTAGAGATTTAAGCCTGTTTTAGCAGAATTCTGTCCATTTCCCTCGCCTAGTATGGGCCAACGGATTAAGCTCTTCTTCCACAATATGGTCTCTAGATTTCTTTTCCATCCTACCAGACTGAGATCACAGGGTTGAGTCCATTCATTACACATAAATAAATAAAAGACCTCTGAAGCTTCATAGGTTCTTTAAAATATTACAGTTCTCCTCACAGACAACTTTGCAGAGGGCTAAGTTCAAAAGGGTCATGAATAAGAGCAAACTGAGTCATTTAGTACATCTTGTATTGTGCCCTAGTGAAAGTAAATATATTTGCCAAAGTTTCTGCTGTCAAGATGGATGGAAGTATTCCATGTGAAGGCACTTTGTACTTCTCAATCATCAGCTTTTTGCAGATGAGATCGAGATATATTAAGAGGACGGATTTGGTGAATTTTCCCTCACATCCCTTCTCCAAGCTCCAGAGCATTACCATTCAAGAGCAAATGAACCCCGGTTGGCTTAAGGTAATTACTTTAGATCTGAGTAACAAAAACGTACATAAAGTCTGGAAGAGGATCTCATGGCCTTTTGGCTTAGATACCCACATTCTGGCTAGGATACAGTTCAACACCAAAATGTTTTTGTGCATCTGGCCCATGTGTGCTTTTTGATAGAGCTGTCAGTGCTTCATCTGGGAGGCAACTGGAATTTTGAGATGACTGACGATGTGATAAAATGAATTTTGCAGTTCAGCAGCTTAGAAATTCACCAATTTCCTGCAAAAACAGAACCATACAATTTTCTGTGTATCGCTTGCAGTTAAATAGGAACTGTAAACGTTATGGAAAACTGGCCATCTGAAAATTGTATAAACAATACTAAATGTTAGCCCTGCTGTTTTCAAAACAAAGGTAACTGCTTGCCTTGACTGGGTACCCTGTAACTAATAAAGAGCTAGTAAGGTGGAGCACAATGGGCTCAAGACAACAAGTAAAGTAGCATCCTCCTTTTTGGGTGATGGAAATTGTTTGTCCAGTTGAGAATATACAGTACTTACCTCCTACTTCCGTGCCTTTCTTGCCATGGTTGCTGCTGAGGGACTCGAGAAAGGGAAGGGTATACAGAAAATTGATTTATCAGTTGCCTAATTTGGGCAGACTAGATCCCTTCCTTGGTCACACCTGAAATTTTGAGCTAAATCCTGAGGATTAATTAGATAGTAAGACTAAATAACTGTTTTGTTCCTCAGTTAAATTCTTTGGGGACATCTCATGAGAATTCCAGAGATTTGGTCTTTTAATTACAAAAGGTTAGAAATAATGTGGCATATAGTTCTCACAGAATCATTATTTCAAATGAGGTATCTGCCTTATTTTCTTCAAGATATTCATCATATTCCCTGAGTTTTTTCATCTGAGTCCTTCATAAAATGTGATGTTCTTTCCTGCAACTCTACATTTGCTGTTCCCCAGCCTTAGGCACACCATGTCCTTCATCTCTCTTTCTGTATGTATATTTACTCTACACCAATCAGTTGAAGAATCAAGTAATAATATCTTTCATAAAACCCCAGAATATCAGTACAAAAGGCCACCAAAAAAATCTCACTAGATGGAATGAGTAGGTGTAATTTCTCTATCTGACAAGCTATTTAGCTAGCCTGACCTTTATTAGAACTAAATTATCATAACAGCTAGAGGAAGCCTGAAAAAATGTAATTTAAAACATCAAATCGAGTATGTAAGAAAGTAACAGGTGTACACCATCTCTGCTGAAGTCATCAGCACTTCCAAACACTTTTTTTCCTTTGTAAAAAATCTGAAATGAAGATGTACAGAAAATGCACTATTCAGCAAGTAACAAATTATTAAAACTGTCCTGAAAGGTCAGCATTTTATAGTTTGGTATGTTGTAGATTCTGGCAAGGGCAAGGTCTGTTTTAAACAATATTGCTAATACTTATCACCCATAACCCCAAGTACAAAAGCAATAATATTTCTTACCATAAACCTCATATAGCCTTGGGGCGGGGCAGGATGCTGGGGGTGATCCTGAATCAGACATTACCTAAACCTGAATATTTTTTTACTGTTCATTCAAAAATACACATGAAAGAAAGTTAACAACTATGTAGAACACCAAATATTTTTCTAATTGTTTTCTTCCATACAAAATGGAGTGGCTATCCATAGGCTTGCCATTATTGACTCTTCTGATTGGAATAAAGATAGATTTCATTACATTAGCTTTATTTCCCTTGCCTCTTCAGTTTGAGCTGCTTCAGGTTAAAAGAAGCTGATAAAGGGAAGCTATGTAAACTTGCAAATCAAAGTATGACAATGCTCTATGGCTAAAGATTGGAGGGAAAATCTCCAAAGAGAAAACTCATTAACAATTCGTAATATTTGCAGAAGTGGGAGTTTTTCTGAAATATAGGTACCAGTTAAACCTTCAATTTAACTACTTAGTTAAGTGTAGATACACTTAATGATGTCTAATGAATGAATGGCTCTTTTCACATAATTGACTACATTAAACTATCGTCGTCTGTCCCTTCTAGTCTATATGCTACAAATACACACTTTCTCTTAGAAAATGAATCAAAGTTTGTATTTAAGTCAAAGGTATTCTTCCTTTCTATGGAGCATTTCTCTGAGTAGTTATGAAGAATAAGTGAAAGATATGAGGAAATCAAATGACAGACATAGCAAAATAGATATCTCGTTACAAGGACTGGAAGTAAGGTCCATCACAATAACGGTGAAACAGGTAAATTGCGTACTTCAAAAAAAATTCGCTGAAGTTATCTGGTCAGAATGTAGATGGAGCCCATCAAAAGTAGATTTTCTCATTTATATTTCCTCCTTTTCCTTTCTTTACAGCAGGACAGAAGGCCCAGTAAAACTGACTATTTTGTAACTACCAAAGACCATAATTTTGAAAAGAACAATTAGAAATAATACAAGCATATTTTGCTAATATTGTCACTAATGGTTAATTTTATCCCCATAAGGAAAAGAGTTTTCAAGTTCACAGGAAGGCATTTTTTTTCAATAGAGGAACAAATTCAAATTTAGCAAAGTTCTATGTGATTAACTGGGGGAACAGTTTTCCTGGGTAGTGTATAAGAAAGCAGATCAAACCCTGCACAACTAAGTAGAATCATAAACCATCATGTGCAAGAGACCAGGCCAATATGCAGGGGATGGAAAAGGAAGACAACACAAACTCAAGAGAGGTGATTTGTAGACATATGTCCATGAAAACGTGAAAGGGCTCATATTGTCAGAGTAGTATCTCCCAGGCAACCACTACTTAGACAGAAATGACCACAAATACAAGATGATGCTGCTGTCTATGGCATATTGATAACATTTTATTTCTTTATTCATTTCCTTGGCTAAAATATGTATGCCTGCTGGAAATATGAACATGGTTTGTAATTGCTCAATATTTAAGTATCTGGATATAGAGTACAAATAGACTTCAACCAGCTGTATACAATTTACATCTTTGTATTATAATTCCCCTAGAAAACTACTATCCAGTCCAAAATGTAAATAGGAGAAAAGATTGAAGTTCATATATATATGGAATAATGAATATAATGTGTATATATGTATGTACATGTATAAGCTTATATATAAGATATAGATATATCTAATGTACAGATTTTTTTTTTCACTTATGTACATGCTCATTTCTGTTAATCATGTGTGTGCATATATTCACATGTGTACACACACACATATATATACCTATATATACTTACCACATGATCACAAAATACTTGAGGTTGGAACAGTGGTCATCTTTTTCAATGCTCCTTCTCAAGCAGGGCCTCCCAGAGCCATGTCCAGATGGCTTCTGAATATCTCCAAGGATGGGGATTTCACCACCTCCCTGGGCAACCTGTCCCAGTGCTCAGTCACCCTTACAGTGAAAAAGTGTTTCCTGATGTTCTAGACAGAACCTCCTGTGTTTTAGTTTGTGCCCATTGCCTCTGCTCTTGTCACTGGGCACGCATTGAAAAGACCATGGCTCCATCTTCTTTGCACCTTCCCTTCAGGTATTTAAATATATTGATGAGACCCCCCCTGAGCTTTCTTTTCTCCAGGCTGAACAGTCCCAGCTCTCTAAGTCTTTCCTCATAGGAGAGATGTTCCATCCCTTAATCATCTTTGGGGTCCTCCATGAGCCCCCCTCCAGTACGTCCACGTCTCTTCTTGTACTGAGGAGCCCAGAACTGGACACAATACTCCAGGTGTGGCCTCACCAGTGCTGAGTAAAGGGGAAGGATCACCTCCTTCAATCTGCTAGCAATACTTTGCCTAATGCAGCCCAGGATACCATTTGCCTTCTTTACTGCAAGGGCACACTGCTGGCTCATGTAAGTATATACATACTTACATATGTATGTCCTGACTTATCCTGTTCTTGATAGAAAGGCAAAAAAAAAAAAAAGGATTAAAAAAAAAAAAATCTTATATGGAATACTGTGCAGTATTTTCCTCTTCTTGAGATACAGGATTGTTTGGTATGCCCTTACTTTTTTCAAAGTGCCAGTTCTTGTATAGAGATACATATACCTGGTTTTATTTCACCAAATTTTTACTCACTGACAGTATGAAGTATAATATCAGCTTTAATATTCAGTTTCAATAAAACAGGCTAAAATATCCTTTGGGGAATGGAAATCTAAAGGGAATAGTATGTAACTATTACATTTTCAATCTTGCTGGAACTTGGAACTCAGCCCAGATTTGTAGTGATTAATTCTCTGAACCTAAAAGTGCCTAAGTTTCACTTTAACTAAAATTAAAGATTCGGATTCTCAATGGTACTTAGGAGCTTGCATCCAGTTTAAATTAAACCTAAATGGGAGTTAGGAGCCTAAGTGACTTTGTGAATCTGTGTGTAGGTACATAACATAGAGACCAAGAAGGTGAAATCCCTGTCTACCTGTCTAAATGCCCCAGCTCCAAAGATGCTGTATTTACATTAGAAGACTTAGCAGACTAAAGTTCTTCTACACCTTGTATTTCAAGACATGCCAGTAGCTTTAAGTTTTAAAAGGTTTAAAAACCTGCGTGTGTTTCTATCAAAATTCCCCACTTAGATTACCCCTGTGGAAGCTGTCGGTGCAAGGCCCCTCAGTCTGGTGAGTGAAACATGAACCAAGGAGCAAAAGACCTAAATTTTAGACTCTTATCAGCAGGAGGGCCTTTGAACCCTGATCTTCTGCTCCCTGGGAAAGTTCACCAGGACTACGACTAGAGAGAGGTTAATACGAAAAAAAAGCTTGATTCAAAGATGGTGCCAAAAGAGCTGGTTCTTGGTTTTTTAGATAATGATTGAGTAGAGGAGCCTGCAAAGCAGGAAAGCTGGATTTTAAACTTCTTTTGTACACTTTTCACACCCACTGCGCCTAGGAGCCAGGATTCTGTCCAAACTCACCCATTATTCTTGTATGGGACCTCTGCAGCCCCATTGGGACACCCATGCAGAAAGGAATGAAAGACACCTGGGGACAGGGAGAGACTAGGCAAGGATTAGCCTAGCTCTACATGCACAGGGTAGTAGTACATCTTGTCTTGCAACCCTGGGTTACAATCTCTCTTTAAAGAAGAGAACCTAAGACTTTCTCACCACCAACAACCCCTTAGTAACTGCAACTGGACTTAACATCAGTCTTTTTCCTTTTCTTCAAGGAGAACAATCTCACAGTTTGTGCTAAGTGGTAGCCTCTAAAGATCTGACAGAAAATGTTCTAATCCTAGCTTTTCTGAAAGCCTGATAGTTGATGCTATGATGAACTCCACCACTGTATGGTGAAGTTGTAGATTCATGAAATCCCAGGCTGAGGTGAGCCTAGATCTCACTTCTTCCGCTTTTTGCAAGGGTATTCTAACCAGGGGATTTTTACGTAAAAGACAGGATCTGCTGCTGAAATTACATACACAACTAAGTTCTAAGGTGATTTCAAACTCACTTATTTCATAGATGTGCTTCACTGTATCTCAGGGAAACGCCCAAATCTAAGCAAGTGGTGGATTTCCAGATACAATCCTCCCATCTATTCTTATTCCACACCTACCTACTTAGTATATAGATTCTATTTATCCTCTTCAATAAATGTTTAACTTTCCCCACTGACTATGGAAGACTTGAAAACCTGACACAAAAATTTTAATATCAGCCCAAAAGCCAGATGATTCATTTTCAGCTGTGCTAATACTGAATGGGTGAAAATCTGAACTGAAAAACTTCTACTGTATGTGGAAACTTTCTCATATGTGACATGAGATGATGATCTTAGTTCACTTCCTGGAAATTATACCTGCTCAAAAGTAACATAACATTTGTTTCCCCTTTCTTCATAACTCTGTAAGAAAGGCCTATTCACTTTGCAAGTCTCACAGAAAGATCAAGGGTGGATTGGACTTAAGGGCTGTTTTTCAGCTGAGGAGGTGAGACTTATGGAAAACAAATAAGAAATCCTCAGAAGCTAATGTTTTCAGACAGGAACCATTCACAAACTTCCTTATTAACTCCCTTTGTAGTTCAGCTCTGTGTTTAATTCAGTTAAGTGCAAGGCAAATGCTCTTGGTTTTTTTCTTTTGACCTTTATGGTTTCAATAAATGAAGATCCGTCATGTGTTCTTCGAGCCAAATACAGTGCCCACGGTGTAGAGGTGTGTAACTTAATTAGTTTCCATGGTATAAAGTCAGGTGAGCCTAAACATCTGCTTTGTTTCTATTTGCCCTACTACAAAGTATTCACGAAGTGACCAGCCATGTCCCATGCCAGGCGTTTCTTTCAAGTGACCTTATGGAGTTTGCCCTCTGTGGAGAACGTGATGAAGAAAGGACACAGAATCTGGGTGGCTGCAGTAGAGCCGGAAACAATGCCTACGGTTGTCCAAATAAAATTGACTGAACTAAATGGACGAAACAAATTTACAAATTTTTGTCCCACTTCTGGCTGAAAACTCTGTAATATGGAGATTTCCCACAGGATGGATATGCTGATTTTTATCTATTCCAACGTACAGCTCCAATGAGAATTCATGGCAGCAACCCAAGCTGAAGTAAACAGGGTGAGAGAAAGTATCAGTATAAAATCCCACTAGGTTGCACACAGCACATTACAACACACAAGTGTGGAAGATAAATGAATTCCAGCATCACAGACTGTTGCTCATATTTGGCCGAAGCCCTGTATTTCCTAGTGACCTTGTGTACGATATGTATTTTACAGGACAGACAATATGCCAGACCTCTGGATATCATAATTGTTATCTTCTTGCAGCTATGGGCCAGGGAAAAAAAGCCTCTTGAATAATGTTACCTTTTCAAGACACAAGGCAGGGGGGAACATCAAAAACTCAGTGGAACATCCCAGCCTAGTTCAGTGCTCCTGAGTAAGTATCTGAGTGTACCGATTCTTGCAGATAGGAATTGGAAATGAATGCAGAGACCTCAAAAATAGTCTCTTTAATCAGTTATTAAATAAGGTGTAGGTCTTTCAGGATCTGAAATGCCCTTAGTGAGTAAATCTACTCACAGGCAATTGTGTACCACAGTAACCAAAGCAGCAACAGTGACATAGCAGCAGACTGCCAGAGACGCGGAGTAACACGTTTCCCAGTATCTCTTGTGCCAGTGCTGGCGTCCTGGAAAGCAGGGTTTCTGCTACTGTAAAGGGACAATATAGACCTGTGGCTACCTCTGAACTTTGATCAGTCCGTAAACAGAATTCAGTTTCCATCCCTCAGATCTGTAACGACATTAAGCCCTGGTCATTCCTTTAGCTTTGCCCCTTCCCTCTGCACAGACAGCTCAGTCCTGTCCAGGCTCTTGATCTTGATCTTTAGAACAGCAAAATTCAGCTTGGTCTGCAGTGCTGAGAAGCTTAAACTGCTGGTGAGCACTTTTTTTTTTTTTTGCCCCAACTGAGTCTAATAGTTCTTTTATTCACTGCACAACACTTTTCTCTCTCTTTTTTCTTTTTTTTTCTTTTTTTTTTGTCATAAAGCATAGCAGCTTTGACAAACTACATAATATCCCTAAGTGTTTAAAAGTGCTCATTACAGATTTCCTTTGGGAATTGCCAAGTTTTATTCTTACTAGTCGCTTACTGCCTTTAAACATTCAATATCTTTTGATGAAAAGGGAGTCTTTGAGGTAATAGGGGGAAAAAAATTCTCTCCAGCTTTCTTTGCAGCTTTCTCCAATTCATCAGGACACCATTACAACTTTTCATTTCAAATGTTTGAAATTAGTTCTTTCTGCCATTGGAAATAAAAAACAAGGATTCATATTACTAAACTTTACTAGTATGATCAAGAGTTCCACAACAGGACCTTTATTTTTAAACAAAACTCAGGAGACTTAGAAGAACCAGCTTCTCATACATCCTATACTTCTCCCCCCAATTATTTTAGTGGCCCTTTGCTGGACTCTGCAGTTTCTCAGTATCTCTTTTGTATTCAGAGAGGAGAGGACCAAGCTGGACACTTTTCCAGGTGCAACCACAGGAGTGTAAAATAAAGGGGTAAAATCATGTCCCTCAACCACCTGTCTGCCTATGCCTGTGCTAGTTCAGCTCACTACATGTTTAGCCTTTACTGCTGCCAGGGCACACCGCTGACTCACGCCCAGCAGGTCCCCAGGTCTTTTCTGCAGATTTGCCACTGAGCCAGTCAGCTCACAGCCTGTATCAGAGCACAGAGTGGTCCCAGCCCAGGTGCAGGACTTTACCTCTGATGCTGTTGAACTTTATGTGGTTCTTGCTGGCCTTTCCTCCAGCTTGCTGAGGTTCCTGTGGATGGCACCCATGTCCTCCAGCATACCACTTGCTCCCCCAGGAAGGAATGCTGGAAATGACTTCTTGTTTGAAAAAGACCAGGTTTTTAATATTGAGGGCAGAAGGTACTGTTTGTCTGTATAGGCAAGTCTTGTCTTATGGGATGATTAATAGGTAGCTTCATTAAATAAGTATTTTCTTGTTTGTGATTTGTTCATGCACTGTTTTTGTAAAATTCAGAAGTAGGGACTGTTAAGAGCAGCCAAATCAACAGACTTTCATACCCAGGAGTATTCCTCCCCAGTTGGCATGCTGGATGTGAGGCAGATGCTTTTCCCCACTCCCAGGTGTAGCCAACAGTGATACTGAACACATATTTCAAGGGTGCAAAAACGTTTTAGAAAGCTTTACCCAAGGATTGACCAGTCTATGCCTTTCAGTGGATATCAGAGTAGAGATTTGCAGAACTAGCTGGTGCACTAGCAGAACAAGCACAGCACTGTGCATGGAGTCCTAAGAGTGTTAGCTTCCCAACAAAGGCTAGTCAGTATAGGGGCATTGCTGAAACAACTGTTGCTATTTCTACAGTGATGGATATACACAGCTAGTTAAAGGACCCTTATGCACTACCTACTATATTGTGCGTATTGCCTTACATTTTCTGCTTACATCTACTAGAACTGTCAAGCATTCATTTCTGCAGCATGCTTCTGTGCCAATTATTTAACCATTAACTCTTATAAACCTACTGTTTAAAATGCTTTAGAATTTACAATTCTTTAAAATGGCCCACTGAAAATAAATGGGTCATCATCATGCCTGAAGTAACCTCAGTGAAAGCAGTGACATCAGGACTTAACCTTAGCCAGGATTTCAGTTGCTCTCCAAAGTAAAAGAAATAATGTTCTCCCACCTACAGGCATAACTGAAATGACATATCATTCCACCTTAAACGTTATTGAAGGTCTTTAAGAAGCACACTCTTTGTAACAGAGCTTTACTATTTAGATCGTCTAGGATATATGTAATCTATGAAGATTAAATGGAATTTTAAAACTTGAAATCTAGGAGTCACACTAAGCATTTAGTCTGTAGTTTTATAATCTTTCTAATAATGCGCTTTTTTGTAATTCTGATTTCCTGAATAATAATTTTATTTTGTGATACAGAGAAGTGCATCATTTACTAGAACAACAATAGTAATAATTGTTATTATTATCTGAATACATTAGAAGTCAGCTTAGATTCATTTAAACATGAAAAATGTCTCTATTTTCATTGGAATACCATGTCCCAAAATAATAGCTCAGGTAAAATTGCAAATGCTTAATAGAAATAACTGTGTGGGTAATACAGAAGGTTTTGGTCATCACACTGAAGTTAGTAGAAAGCTGTTGGCACAGCTGGGTGGCTGTTGTGTTTCTTGGAATAGTAGCAGGAGGAATGATGTGTCTTTGACACAAGAGAAGCCTTTTTTTATTAACTAGGTAATGAGCAAAAAGATACTGTGTTGTGTCAACCTGTAGCGCTATTGACTTTGTTCAAAGGAATGTGATGATGTTTTGACACTGTGATAAGCATGTCTCAATACAGCATATATCAAGGATTTGTGACGATACCAGTGTCCTGGTTTCGTCTGGGATAGGGTTAAATTTCTTGCTAGTGCTGTGTTTTGGATTTAGTATGAGGAGAATGTTGATAACACACTGATGTTTTCAGTTGTTGCTAAGTGCCCTCCTAGTCCAAGGACAGCTCCCATGCCTACTGACTGAGCTAGGTACACAAGATGGGAGGAAACATAATCAGGACAGCCAGCCCAGCTGGCTAATGGGGTATTCCATACCATGTGACGTCATGCTCAGTAGGCATGATCCAGGCAGCATCGATCGCTACTTGGTTATCGGTCAGCGCAGGTGGTGAGCAATTGCATTGTGCACCGCTCATTTTGTATATTCTATCATTATCATTATTATTATTATTATTGTTTTCCCTTTTCTGTTCTATTAAACTGTCTTTATCTCAATTCACGAGTTTTTCTCACTCTCACCCTTCCGATTCTCTCCCCGTCCCACTGCGGGGGGGTGGGAGGTGGGGGGTGTGGGGGTGGTGAGAGAGTGACTGTGTGGTATTTGGCTGCCTGCCAGGTTAAACCACGACAACCAGTCGCTGCCTGCCAGGTTAAACCACAACAACCAGTCATGATCAGTTAAGTCACTGTGACCCTAAAAGGCTTTGATAAAATATTTGGAAAGTCATCGTGACCCTTTTGATATTTTAAAACCATGAAAATATAAGATAATTGAAGTTTAAGCAGACAAAAGTGTAGACAAATTGTATGCATAGCATGTAAATATGCACAAACTGCATAAATGCATGCATTGGAGGTGTTGTAATATCAAAAACAATTTTTCACAAATGGTTCTTTAATATTTTTAACGGATGCTTTTGGCAATACTTACAATTAACACCTGTTAGTAATTTTATTTTGCAATCTTAAAGAAGTTATGAGTGTAAAACAGAAAACAAACAGGCAGCAAGGCTTTGCTTTTCAGGAGCAATGAAAATAATTATCTTTGACACTGATTCAGTGAAATTAATCTTGCAGCTTGGATTCATGAATACTCTTACAAGTAATCAAAGAGAAATGGGACTCATGAAGCTTAGTAAAACTTAGAAAATGCTTTTGTTTCATTAAGTTGTTTCTGTTCATACTGATTAATTATCAAAATTTTGCTAATTAAGTTTACTTGGGTTATCTGAGTAAAACTCCTAATTCTTTAGCAAAATGCTTCAAAAAAGAATGACCCAGGGAACTGGTTAATTAAAACCATTAACAACTCAACAGTATTCAGATAAATAGCAAAAGAGTTTCCACATGTGAAAATAACATTAACATACCATCTTAATGCACCTCTTAACAGTAATGCACACATTGTTGCCTCATTCTAGTTCTTCAGGGACCATGCAACAGTGATCTCAGTACCCTGACAGTGAGCAGCCTTCACAGAGTTATTTTTTAGGAATTATACAGGGTAAAGTACAATCAACTATTTTGTCTATAGCAGCACTTAATAAAACACAGATTTATTTCAAGTTCCATTTTCTGCAGTACAGCTTGTCAGTCATGTTAGATTATGGTACTCTTGAAAATGTCAAACAGAAATGCCTAAGGCATGTCACATGCTAAAAGGTTTCCATCATGAGCCTTTCATAATAGCTTGGTTTTTTTCTTAGAACAAAATTTAGCTATTACTTTAAGACTTCAAAATGCCCTTTTTAATCCTGAAATTATAGATAGTCAGCTGTACCCTAGCTGCACATTCCTTCCCCCCTTCTGAGTATTAAAATGAACATATATTGTATAAGTAATTACCTATTTCTATGAAAATACCATGCATTTCTTAACATGAAATGGAATGCAAGCATCAGTTTGTATTGTCATTTCAGATTATCTCACATTCATTGACTCATTATAATCTGAAGAACTGTGGTATACGATATCCACCATCTGTGAAGTTATTGCACATTTAAAATGCTGCCTGCTCTTCTCTCTCATCCAGTAAATATATTCCTTCTATTGTCAGTACATCTTGACAGTTGTACAAATAAGTCAGATGAGTTTTGGGAACTTTTTGTTCTATCACTTTGCTTATGCAGAATCTTTGAAACCTCTTGGGTATCCAGATTTTAGGAGCCAAACTTCTTGGCTGGATTTAGAAGAAGAAAGCTCAGCTATTACCACAGCCTGCTGGAATTTCCATGCTCTCACAGACTCAAGACTAGACTGCAGGTGCTTAGATCCAGTTTATTAGAGCTAGGAGAGTTAAAAACAGCTCCCAGAGCATCTGGTAAAAAGTACTTAGCAATGTGCACTTCCTGACACTGTTGCCACTCCTAGGAGTTGTGTCATCAAGACTAGCATGTGCTCCTCCAGGACCACTGATGGCCTCTCCGTACCCACTCTTTCAGATGTGGTTGGTTGTTTTGCAGAGCAGCCCAGCGGCAACTGAACCAACTGGGTCAGGAAGGCCTTTCTTACTGAGTAAATATCAAAGTAAGAGACAGAATTTCCATGTTATAATTTAACATACTAATTAAGCACACATTTAACTGTAAGTACGTGATGGATCCCAAGAGCTTCAGTGTAGCTTCCTAAATGGAAATGTTATCACTTAATTCTTTGGAGCTCTTCCTATTTAAAACTTTCTTGTTTTCTTGTTGCTTTCTAGTAGTTGACAAATCTATTAGTGAATTACAGTAAGTGTAATTTACTGTCATTGTGATGAGCAGATGTTACTGTTATCAATGGTGTGATACACCTACATTTTAAAGCAAAATCCATTCTCCATTTCTTAGTCGAGGCAGTATCCCCTAATCTATTCATTACAATTAAAGTATTCCTCATTTTTTCCACCTTTTGCCTTACCTTGTTGCCCTTGATATCCCTTGCACATCTTGACTCCAGCTGAGCTTTGGCTTTTGTGGGGGCATTCACCCTTGAGGTGAATTAAATGCACATTTGTGCTTAAATATAAAAAAAAATTAATGAACAATGCATTGGACAGAGTCCTACTGCCATAAGTGGTTCTACAAGGAGTCTGCAAAGATACATCATGTGCCAATTCCTTATATACACTTATACCTGCACCAATTGTGAGCATCAGCATCGGGCACCTCAATCCAGTGTTGGGTTTATCCCCCAGCCCAGTTCTGCTGCCCAAAGGAGGCCCCTGAGTGCTTGCGTTCCAGGATCGCTACAAGGCAATGCCTTGGCTGTTTCCTATCTCATCACTAAGGGAAACTTCACTGCTTTACATGAAGTCATTCTGTCTCTGGCA
>NW_009197424.1:0-4134 GCF_000690835.1 Fulmarus glacialis | reverse complement strand
CTTCCAGGCAGTTTAGCCTAATCTGTAGTTGGGCCTTCTTGCCCTCCGTGCCAGATCATTCCTTGGACACAAATTACCACTGCTGAGCAGTTATAATTTGAATTTCCCTTTCACTTTCCTAACAACTCTTCTCCAGCCTTCTTCAGCCTGGAGAAGAGACATCTGGTAGGTGGGGTCTTGATGGCAGCCTTCCAATACCTATAAGGACCTTATCAGGAAGATGGCACCAGACTCTTCACAGCAGTGCATCATGGGAGGATGAGTGACAATGGGCATAAATTGAAACAAGAGAGATTCGGACTGGATATAAGGAAAAGCCCATGAGGTCAGTCAAGCAATGAAACAGGTTGCCCAAAAAGGTTGTTCAGTCTCTACCCTTGGAGGTTTTCAAGATCTGACAGGATAAAAACTTCAGCAACCTGGTCTGATCACACAGCTGACTATGCTGTGAGCAGGAGGTTGGACTAAAGACCTCCAGAGGTCCCTTTCAATATGAAATATGTTATGATGCCATGATCCTATGTAAAAATAAAGATAGGATATGGAGATGATCTATATTTCTGTTCTTTCAGAACAGAGGAGAATCCCACGTGGGATATTTGTGATCCAGGGTGTGAGCAGACTTCCAAAGGACTTTAATGGATCTTCTTTATATCTCAGGTATATATTTGGGAATATACTACATCCCTGAAATCTTGACATGAAACCCTCCTTTTCATTCAAGGTCTCAATTTTTTTGTGTTACCCAATGGCCACTTCTGACCTAAATTTTTGCTTCTTCTAGAAGAATACTGTACCTGCTCTCACTCTCTTTGCAGGCTTTCTGTTTCTGCTACAGAAATTTATAAGAAAAAAAAACCAACAAAACAACCAGAATCTTTTCATCCCTGAACATTTAACTAGTAAAAAGAAATTGGGTCCTTATGTATGCCTCCTATTAAAGAAGTGCTTAAAATTCTTCAAACACTGTGTATTCAGTTTGATCTTTCAGAGGAGTATTATGACAAGAAAATCTACACTATTGACAATGTTCATTAATTTTCTTAACATCTTGCTTAAATTCCCTCCCCTGGGTAATGAGAAAATAGCCAGTGAGTGTTCTGCTCTACACATAAATCCAGCAGCTGCTGACAAGGAGGAAAGAGGATGTTTTGGAAAGACTGAAATTGGTGTGCACTGTCTCTGGGAGCCTCAGGATTGTTCCCAGATAAGTATGGACAAAATGTCGTCTGAGCCTAAAAAGGCATTTTTAACAACAGTCATTTTATATATCTTCATGACATTTAATCAGTTTATTTATCTTTTTGTTGTATAAAGAACTGTAATGGTCCTCTACTCCATAGAACAGCATTCCTTCTTTTCCTATTGCAGTACAAAAATAGCCTCTTTGTCACAGTATTTCTATGCTATATGTTCCTGTAGCTTTCTTTTTTCTTCTTCTTTCACATCACTGCAATGAACAGTATAAAGGCTAGTCTTTAATTTCATGCATCCCAGCATGAAAACTAGTCTTTATTTTCTTTATGTTTTTCACTCAGAATGAACTTATTTTAGTTACATTTATTTTCTCGTGCTTTATTCATGGAGGAAAACGTCTGTCTTAAAACTGAAGTGTGTCTTGGTCACAGTTCTGATGTTTAAGTCAACAGCTTAAGAAAGAGATAGTCTTTTGGTAGGAAGGTTAAATTTGCAGAGTTGGCCTGAATGAAGGTAAGGAAAAGTATGTTTGTGTAACTGTTCAAATCATGAGACGGTGTAACTCTGACCTTACCAGGGTTGGGGTTTTTTTGTAGCAATAACAAGATAAGGTAGAGGGGGAAAAAAGTTTAGTTAGCGAGGCAAATATCCAGGGAGTCTCCAATCCAAAGTCTAATTATGAGCATGGAGAGACTAATTTTATCTTAAAAATAAAATAAAACAACAGATTATGCACCTCATTATAGCATTTGAACACGCCACTGCAGGAAAAGAAGACAAGAGAGTAAAAGACGACCCTTGAGGTCCTGTATTTCAAAAATCTTTACTAAAAATATATATTTAAGGTGCGGGGAGACGGGGGCACAAAGAAAGTCTTGATGCCCTGGAAGAAGTGGGTGATATCATGTGGTATGAGTGAAGGGTATTTGGAAAATTAAATTTGGATTTAAGATGACTGTCTCATTTTCACAAAGTGGCCTGAGCTCAGTGTACATACAAATAAAAATATTAGTATTTATTTTCCCTTTGGTGGAAATGAAATATTCAAAACACTCTTAACAGTAACTACTTTTTAAGTCTTTAATATTTCAGCAAGACTGTTAAGTAAGCTGATAGATCAAAATATCGATCAGTGATGTAAAAGGTTCTGTTTTCATTTTGTTCTTTCTCAGATAACTGCATATTCATTTCTTAAAGCTTCCCCATGTTTAATATTAAACACCATCAGACCATGGACTTTTATTCATAGAATCATAGAATCATTAAGGTTGGAAAAGACCTCTAAGATCATCGAATCCAACCGTCTTCCCTCTGCACTGCTTTACCATATAAAATTCTAAAGCCAGCCAGATCCAGGAAGGAATGTAGGTCTCTCAGAAGGTTCCTGGTGGATTTCATGCCTCATGACTCATGTTTGAGTAGTTAGATGCCTTCTTGCACCTGAGGTTGATGTCCTTGGACTCTGAAGATTCTGCAATGTAGACATCAGCATCCAGGATAAGGACCGCAGCTTCTTATTGTACAGTAAATAAACATTTTGAAAGTGCTATTCTTCAGAAATTGTAGTTACATCTTAAATTAGGTTTGTCAGACAAGTAAGATGAATCATCTTGTCCCATTTGCCTACATTGACTGTAGAAAGGGCCTGGATGACTTAAAGTAGAGGCTTATTTTTAGAGTTAGTTGGATGCAATAAATTCAACCCTTGCAGTTTTATCTTTATCTTGTCTTTATCCAAGAGGCAAGATATCCATCTCCTAACTTTAATTCTACTTTCATCTACAAACTAGGTAGAGCAGGGTAGGTTTTTTTAAATACATTAAGATCCTTGGATGAAAGGTACTATAGCAGTGCAAAGCTATTGTCATCCTTGACTACACATCTGCAG
This sequence comes from Fulmarus glacialis, assembly GCF_000690835.1. Classification (NCBI taxonomy): domain Eukaryota; kingdom Metazoa; phylum Chordata; class Aves; order Procellariiformes; family Procellariidae; genus Fulmarus; species Fulmarus glacialis. The sequence goes on along the minus strand of NW_009197424.1, from coordinate 1,049 downwards.
CTCCTTATAACATATTTGCTATGTTATTATTTCTAATGTCATTGCTCTTTTAGTCTCAGATGACATCTTTGATGTTAACGTGATTTCCTGTCTAATGTTATTTTATTTAATATGCATGTCTCTGTGCCACCTTTTAAAAATAACTGATTGATTTCATGGTGTTCTTTGATCAGTGTTCTTTTGTCAATCGTTAAACTATTAACTTTCTCAAACTGATTAATTTTACAAGAAATAGTTTTCTAAATTCTTTCTTCATGCCTGTCTGTGTTGACCTATTAAGATAATCTATATTACGATCAAAGCATATTCTGAAAAATCTGTCATGACTTCAGGCTAGATAGGGACAGAAGTTACAGTGAACAGAAAGAGTCTTTCACTATATCTTCAACTAGATATTTCAACTTGCTTTGAAAGTGAATTTATGCCAGATAAGAAAAAGGGCTGAACATCTTGAAATGGTTTCAGTGCACAAAGAATGCTCTGTAAGGACAGAGTACTCACTTCAATATTTTGCCTTGGTGTTAATTTCTTATAGCATTTATTGTTTTTTCTGTAACTTTTTAAAGTTGCATGTTACATGTAACTGATATTTGAAAGCTAAAAGAACGATGCTTTTATCCAAACATTTCAGTAATTTTCAATATTTTTAATGTATGGGAACCTAGCTATTTTCAAGCAAGCTATGAGAGTTTATAGAGACTCCACATAAACAGGATCCTATATAATACATACTAATTTTTTTCCTTTTGATATTAGTTCTGAACCCCATAAAAATATTTCACAAAATGTCAGGGATATATAAATCCAAAGCTGTAAATGACAAAGTTGTATTTATGATTGTTAAGAATTTGACAATATGCATCATTGCCCAGTAGTGGATAGAAATTTTTTAGAGAACTACTTAAGAGTTAAGTAAGGAGTTTTTTAAGTATTTACTTTATTCTTGACAAGGATGACACAGTACTGCCATTTAATATATCGTTGTACTTTAGCAGAGATTGCTAGAATTTGCTGCAATATAGAATTTAGAATCATAGAATCATTAAGGT
>NW_009197423.1:9591-15020 GCF_000690835.1 Fulmarus glacialis | reverse complement strand
TCGCCTCCCTCTCAAGGTAAGGACTGCATCCTTTCTGTCTGTGAAAAGCAAGGGGTTTGCAAATGGAAGCGAAAGCTGGGTTATTTCTTGGGTCGTTGTATCTCCTGCTTTGCCTGGGTGGGCACCGTTCCTGCCTGCCTGCAGTTTGCCCCTCTCCACCTCGGCTTGCCAGGAGGGCAAGGTGCTGGGTCAGGGGTGAGAACTGCCCTTGTCTTTCAATTAAAAGGTGATTTTGAAGGTGGAGTAGCTCCTGATGTAACCCGTTGCTTGCAGACCGAATCCCATTTGTGAATTTGCTCGTAGCTTTAGAATTGCTGCTGGGATGTATCCTGGGCTGCTGCAAGGAGCCGGGCTTGGGTGGGACTGGCGCCTTGCAACTACCTCGGCTTCCCTGATGTACTTCCGAGGATAATTGTCTATAATTTGCCTCTTAACAATGCTCTGGAGGCTTCCCAAGCACGCGCTGCCTTTCCTCCCACTGTAAAAGGCCTTTGGGGTATTTTGGAGGCTTCCTGCGGCAGGGGAATGAGGGGTGGCTGCGGGGGGATGTTTGGGAGGAGGCTGAGCCCCTGTCCCAGTGAAACACCCTCGTCTGCCCTTTGCACTTTGCAGTAGGGGTTTTTTTTAAGGTAAAAGAAGTAGAGCTTAATTTGCGGGGAGTGAGTGGGGCTGAGGCTGATGCGGGCTAACCGCCCTCCCGATGGGCGCAAAATCGGTATTCACAGCTGAGGAGTGGAGATCAAGTTTAGGAACCAAAAAATCAATTTCTGGGATTGTTTTGGGTTTTTAGATTTTTGGTCCTCTTGTTTTCAAGCTTCTCCTGGCAAACAGAAGCATCAGCTGTGTGTGGAAACATACGGGAATCATGATTCTCCATGTGTGTAATCCCCAGTGCAGGGGAGCTGGGACCCAGAAGAAGATGCGGATGTCACCAGCCTATCGCAGGGTGGGCATGGGCACAAGACTCCTGTTTCGGGAGGTCTGTGAGAGGGTTGCAGTGGCCCCAGTGAGCTAAAAACATAAATCAGAGCTGGGGTTTGGCTTGTTCTGATTCCCTTTGGGAGCTCCCTGCCTGCACCTCTGGAGCTGGGATCAGCTGGGATGCTCCAGCTCTCCAGCTGGGGAAGCAGGGGCTGGTTAGCACTGCTAGGGCTGCCATCCTCGGCTGTAAATATCCAGCCCTCTCTAATCCTCCTGGTAGCTCCAGCACTGCTCTTTTCCTAAGAGTTATTTGACTCTTTGTGTTGCACTTCTCAGACAAATGGCTTTTAAATAAAACCCTCTGCTAACTCGTTAGGCCTCCTGTCCAGGTCACTTCCTGCATGGGTGATTTATAGGGCTGCTTTTAACATTTTATTAACTTTAAATCGCTGGGAGTCTATCCCATTAGCTGCAGTGAGTGGCAGCCCGGGGCATCAGGCTCTCCTGCAGCCTCCCTCACTTCTGGGGAGGCCTTCGATGCTCTGAGAGTGACCACAGGGCGAGAGATGGGAAAGAACAGGAGGAGGATTCAGATAAGGAGGAATAGATCTGGGATGGATAAGTGAATCGCATAAGGGCTAAGGAGATAATGGGGCTTGCGATCATATCTGGGGAGCTGGCTTATCTCCTGCCGTTGGTACATGTTTTCTTGGCTGCATCCTCTGCAGCCTGTGCTGGACTGTGCAGCGATGGGAGAGGAGCATCGGGGCTTGGTAAGGAGGTGGCAGCTCCAGACCGATCCCAGCAGGGCATCGCTGCCGGAGCATCCCTGAGCACCCACTCTGGGTAGGATGTGTCTGCATTAAACCCCTCCTGTAGCAATGCCAGAGACAGAGTCTTCCTCCTTGCCTTGTGCATGCACGAGCCCCTTTAGCTCCTGGCATCCCATCGGATCCAGCAGGCTGCTCCCAGGCAGCCTTGAGTCCGCTTCCCTGCCATCTCAAACCCTCCTCTGCAGCTCCTTCCTCCTTTGAACAGAGCTAGCTCTGGACAAGTCCTTCAGTCCCTGGCAGTGGGGTGAGCGGGGCCGGGCGCAGCCCCAGCACCCAGGAGGCTGCTGGGTGCCACTGGGGGCTGAGCGAGCGGAGACCGCTCCAGCTGGGAAATCCAAACGAGACAGAGATCGCAAGTGATGTGAGGCTGCAGCAGCAGCTTTGATTATCTCTGGTTTTGTTGCTGCTCTCCCCCTGTGCCCTGTCTTTGTTCCACCTGTGCTCGGAGATGTTATTCAGTGGAGTTTTCCAGCTCTTGGTAACAGGGGAAAAAAAACCCGAACTCCTGCACAACCAGAGCTAATGAGCTCTCTCTGGAAATAAAAGCATTCTGAGGACAGCCTTGCCATACAAAACAGCCCGTTCTCTGTGGCTGCTCCGGCCGCTGCCTCCGAGTGATGGCCCAGCACAGGGCTGTTGGGAGCTGAGTGGAGCTGTCACCTTCCATCCTTCCCCACAGCCATCGCTCATGTGAGGCATCGAGAAGGCTGAGCCGTGGTTTGCTTCCTCTGGCAGAGCTCTGCTGCGAGGATAGGGATTTGGGAGCGCCCCTGTGCTGTCCAACACCCTGATGCAGACCCCATTGTCTTCTGCGTGCTCGCACCACAGGGGACACACGTCCCCTCCACAGGCCAGGGCCAGCTTATCTGGCTTGAAAGGGGATTTGGGTAACATCCTGGCTCTCATCACCCGTTCCCCTGGGGTGGATGGATGTAAGGAGATGGGCCAGCCGGGGCTCGCTGCAGCCCCATGTGTCTGCAGGGAGAGCAGACCTGCAGTCCCTGAGGGCTCTTGGGGTTGTCAGGCATACGGCCAGGAGGGAATTTATCTTGCAGCAAAGCTGGCATCTGAAAGCCGTCGCTTCTGATGCGCCCATGATTTGCTGAAACCTGCGTCTCCTTTGTCATATTTCTGTCTGTCTCTGCTTCAAATCCCAGAGCAAAGACTGAGAACTTCCTCGCAGAGAGGAGCAGGGGTTTTTTTCCCTTCACCTTTAAATATTTATTCTGAGCTCTAAAGATACGCGCGCCGTGATCTGGGGAGCCTGCCTGTGTGCTGGCAGTGTCTTCTGCACGGCAGAGGGAGCACTGGCTGCCCTTCCCTCCGGGGAGCGCAGGCAGAGCCTTCCCCTTCCTCCTGCTGCTGCTCCTGTGCCAGAGCTGGGTCTGAGAGGAGCGACGTGGGGTGTTCACCTCTTCCTGGACACGTGCTCGCATGGGAACAAAACCCAAGGCCCACTGAAGTGCTGTGCAAAGAAGGCTTGGGGTTACGAGCTGCGTTTTTGGGGAAGGGGCTGAGACAGAGGGAAAAGCAGCCTGGCCCATCCGGCGAGCTCCATCGCTGGGGTGGCACATCCCAAATGGCACCCAGCCCTCTGTACCCTGCCTGACTTGCCCCATCCCTGGCAGCATGCAGAGCTGCTGCTGGAGGCTTTCCCTCTTGTCTTTGCAGCTTGTCCCGGGCTCTCAAGGTCATGCAGGTAACCGGAGCGATGCCGCCAGCCTTGGCTTTGTAGCCTGAGCTGCTGTGCTGTGCTCAGCTGTGGCTTTGGGCCTCCCTCCCTTTTGCTTTTCTTGCTCTACTTTTCCAAACCTTCCTGCTGCCACCGCTTGGGTACATGAATTGAATTCAGGAGAGTGGCCCTGGGCCACTGGGATGCATGTGCTGGCATGCCGATGAGGAGCAGGGCTGGTGCCGGGGAGCGGTGGCTCTGCCCGGGGATGTGCTGGGCACTGAGGGGCTGTGCCAGAGCACAGCCACACTGCAGACATGGTCCTGTGTGTCCCTGCAAAAGGGGAGTCCCAGCTGGCTGCAAACCAGCACCCTCCAAGCACTGCCCTGCAAGCTGGTTCTCCTGCAGAGCTGGCTCACCTCTGGCTCTGCCTCGGGAGTGCCTGGACCAAGGGAGGGGGGATTTTGCATCTTCTCCTTGTGGCTCAAGTACGGTGGTGTTAAAACTTCTAGGAGAAAAGCCAGGAACTGGTTTCTCAGCAGCTCTGCAAGGGATGGGAGGATGTCTGCCTTTCCAGGTGAGCACACAAATTGCTACCTCTGCCTCCAGCTGCTGCAGCCCAGGCGACCTGCTCAGCAGCTGGCACTCATCAGCAGAGCGGCTTGTCCCCGGTTCCCCGGTCCCTCCTGGCGATACCAGCCACGGGCTCCCCGGGACCTGTAAGCATGCGGGCACTGATGCAGAAAATCCTCTGCAGAGGCCTGGGATTGGATGGCAGGTGCAGCTCTACCGAGAGATGCCTTGAAACCAGCATGTAGCCAAAGGCAAGAGGAGGCAGAGGAGACAATAGCTGATATAGTGGGATTTTTTTTTTTTAAGGAGAAATAAATGCAAGCCAGCTCACTGGTACAGTGCTGGGAAGCTAAACAGTGGTACACTGGGAAGCTAAACTCCAGTAAGCTGCAAAGCGATGAGGTTGGGACCATGGCAGTGGTTTCCTGAGCTGCTTTTCCTATGCCTGCCTGCCCTCTGCCTGTACCGGCCACGAGCTGGCAGCAGGACCAGCCCTCTCAACTCTCACTGTATTTCAGACCAGAACAGCCTCATTAGCAGGAAAAGTTTCCCTGGGATAAGTTACCGCTGCTGTAAGAAATGCAATTATCTCTCTCTTCTCCTATTGCAGCTGTGGGCATTGAAGTTTGTTGCTCTTACACTGTGTCCTCACAGAGCTCTTGCGCACAGGAGGGTGCTGCCAGGGGGAAAAAGTTAAATTATAGCAAGGACTTTTTTGGGAAAGAAGCTCTCGTTATGGGTTTGTTCCCGCTTTGTTGTCTCGTTGTGTCAGAGCCGCTGCACCCTGCAGAGCGGTGCCAGCCCCTGCCTGCCCCTTCCCTCCTGCCTGCCCTTCCTGGCACCTGCGTGGCTTGCTTGGGGTGGTGGCTGCGAGTGGTTTTTAAGGAAGGTAGAGGAGATGTGCTGTGTGTCAGGCTCCTGCTCTGCCCATGGCCCCTCTGCCTCGCGGTGTCACCCCTTGTCCAGGGCTGCAACACCCCGGGGTTCCCTGGCTCCGGCAGGATTATTCACCAAGTAACACGTCTGCAGGAACAGACAGTGCCAGAAGTGTCTCCTGGGAGTGAAAATGTGAGGTCTGAGACTTGTAGGAGGCATTTCCTTAAGATTCAAGCTTATTCAGTCATCGGTCATTTGACCTAACAAAACCCTATGGCACTCCATGAGCCGTGGGGAAAGCTCCCAGAGCATACGCAGGGGAAGTTTGCAGCTGGGTGTTGCAATAACTTATTAGTGAATGGTTGGGATAAGTCATATTTCATAAAATCGGCCAGGAAAAAGATTGCTGATTAATTCTGTTTAATAAACAATGGTGAGTGGTGTGTCTCGGTTCAAGCCAGACTGACTTTTACAGTGATTCATGGATTTTTCCGCAAGAAAAACCACTTTTGTGGGGATTGCTGATGTGCGGGGTGCCTGCTTGCCTTCGTGAG
>NW_009197423.1:9247-9574 GCF_000690835.1 Fulmarus glacialis | reverse complement strand
CCCCCCCGAAAGCATGGAGGTGTGGAAAAACAATGAACTTCTCTGCAGGAACTGCAGGGGGGACTTGAGAGGGAGGAAGGGTGTGCTTGGCTCTACCACCACAGCCGGTGACTGTATCCTTTTGAAGAGCACCGCAGGAGGTGGGGGAGTAGGAATTTCACTGCCAGAAATGCTGAAGGAGGCGAATCTTGGGGAAAAAAGAATGGAGCCAAGATGTCTGTGCGTGCTGTCCTGGACTCGCTAAGTGAGGTCAGTTGGGACCAGCTGATGCTACCCCTTGCAACGTGCTGCAGCACTCCTCTTGCAAAGTCAACACACACGGCGCAG
>NW_009197423.1:8719-9221 GCF_000690835.1 Fulmarus glacialis | reverse complement strand
TTCTTTTTTTTTTAAATTTTTTTGGGGTTTTTTTTTTTTTTTTTTATTTCCAGCACCTTGGTTTTGTGCTGGAAGCTGGCCAGCCTCCGTGGTCCTCCGTGCCGCTGGGATCCGCGGGTCTGGAGCAGGAGCGTGCGCAGGAGGTGGCAGCGTGCGGCTGGAGGTGTAGCGTGCGTCTGTGTGATGCTGCTTTTTTAAAACAACCGGGGTGGGATGGGAAAATGCCGGGCAAGGCACTAGTCATAGGTGTGAGCAGTGCCTGCGCCATGGAGGCGGTGCTGGGGGCGGCGGCGGCCCTTGCTGTGGGGGTGGGGGGTGTTTTTTAGTTTGGAGCTGGAAGCGAAAAAGAAGTAGTACTTCTGCTGAGCCTAAACTGGAAACTTAATTTGGTTTCTTGGTGAGGTTTTTTTGACTGTTCTTGGTGAAAAATGCCGGTATTTGGTCAAAACCTTGAGTTTCCCAGCACGGGAAAGGAAAGGTGGCAGCATGGTGGGAGAGGCTT
>NW_009197423.1:0-8408 GCF_000690835.1 Fulmarus glacialis | reverse complement strand
TCCTTCTCCAGCCCTCCCTCCACCGCGGTGCCCATCCCGTATTCATTACGATGCCCGTGTACTTCTCTAAGCCCAATATACTTTGAATTACTGCTCATCTATTCCTCTTGACATCCTCATGCTCATAACTAGGAAGCCTGCGTTACCCGTTTGCACATCTGTCAAACTGCGTGTTCCTTGGCCATTTCCAGAGATACATAAAATTGCCCGTGGTTATGACATTATTGACAACCCGCCCCGTCTCCTTCCCCCGCCCTGAGCCCAAATGGCTGCCTCGCTTTATGAGGATTGATATTTGGGCAGTAAATATTTTAGAGCCTCATCTGATGAGTGTGTCTGTGCGGGTGAATACATTTCTGGCTGAGGACAGATGTTGGAGCTATCTTCATTGGAAATGCGGGGCTTTGGCTTTCTCTCTCCAGCCTTTGCAGCATCTCTGTCATCTCTTTCCAGCCCCCCAGTGCTTCCTGTTCCCAGTGGGAGAAAGGGAATCGGAGGGAAAAGCCAAGCAGAGGTTGCCGGGAAGGACTAGGGCTGGCTGGGCTGGCAGAGCTCTGTAGGGATGTTGGGCGTTGATGGCCCATCGCTGCTGCATCCTGATGGTGGGACGTCAGCAGCAGGATTGAATTTCTGTGAGCAAGGTGTTTTCCTTTCCCAAACCTGGGGAAACCACCAATTCCGGCTGTGTTGGACAAGGAGTTTCAGCCCTTTTGAAAACAAGACAACAAGCGTCAGGCTGTCTGTGGTTTCCAAGGGATATATTTTGACTCGGCTGTTCTGAAAAGCTGCTTCATCTCAAAGTTTCAAAACGCACTTTGGTAAATGCCTCTAAAGAGGAAACAACTTGGGAACAACACAGCCTGGGTGACCTGAACAATTTTTTTTACCTTGCTGAGAAAAGCAAAGGAGCCCATTTGCAGCTCCTCAAAACGATTTGCTCTCTTTTCCTTCAGTCAGCAAAACAAAAAGTGTTGCCTGATTCCTGGGGAAGAGAAAAAGCAGATGCAGCTCCTGCAGAGCGAGCCGGTGCGGTGGGAGCAGCGCTGGGCTGGGCTGCAGCTGGCTGCAGTTCGGGGTGTCACACTTGGCTTGGGCTGGCCCTCAGCTGGGGGCATCAGGAGTTGGGGAGCTTTTAAAGTACCCCTGCACTCGGGCTCTCCGGGAGCCCTTCCCTGCAGGGAGGCGAGCTGCCCGGGGGTCTGGCACAAGCCTTCTCCCCCCCAGTGGAGTTGGAGCACATGCAAGGCAAGTCAGCCCATGGGTCCCCCTGCTCTGTGCCTTCTTGTTGCCATTTTGCCGCTTTTTTCCTCTCCGAGCCTGGAGTGAGTGCATTGAAATGTGCTGCCGGGGGGGCAGCTTTGCAACTGCTCCTCGCAATTCCTCGGAGCCTTTGTTGTGAGGGCAGGAGTTTCGGGGCTCTGAAGCAGGGTGCTGCGTGCTCGGCTGGGACCCGCCGCCGGCGGGGCCAGGGCAAGGTGATGTGGGGGTGCTGGGCTGGCACCCCTGCCGGCAGGTCACCTAAACGCCGGCTGTTCCCAGGGTGTGGGTGTCCTTTCCCCACCCTTTTCGCTTGCCAACAGGGGAGCAATGTGCAAAGGGGACTCGGCAGCATCGCTGGGTGTTTAGGGGCAGGGAATAGGATGGAGCATTTCTGGGTCCTTCTGCTTGGGCTTTGAAGCTGTTGCATAGGCAAGGGGGGTGCCCAAGGGAGTACGTGGATTTCCAGGGGTGCCCTTTGGGCCACAGCCCGTCAGCCACCTTCTTGAGGGCTGCTGTGCTGCTGGGCGCAGGTGGGTGCTGGTAGCATGGTGCCGGTGTTTGGTACCATGGAGTCCATTGCAGCTCTCACATCCGGTTTGCTCATGCAAGGACAGATCTGCAGCATCGAGGAGCTAATCTGTATGAGACAGATCTGCAAAGATGCTGGGGAGAAGAGACGGTGTCCAACTCTGCTTGCAAAGGTTTGTGTCTCCATCTCCAAAAAGCCTTGCTGCAGAAGCCGCACGCTGAGGTGAGGAGTTCAGTGGTCTCGTTTACTTGCTGATGAAGGATGCTGCCGTGGCCCTGGCCAGTCTGCTCTTTAATGGCAATATAGTATCTATTTATTTATGATTTCCGTGGGTGGTGTTTTGGATGATCTATTGAGCCTGAGTGAGTATTTTGAGGCACAGTGAGATATTTTAAAAACATCTCATCACTCTGGAAATATCCATGGTGCGATAGCTGCGTATTAGTCATTCGGAAAGCGAGTGATTTCAATGAAAGAAAAAACATTTCATCTTGTCAGAGCATTTTCACTCACTGTCTGCCAGGCAGCTGCTGTCAGCCTTCAGTCTCTGTGGCTGGTTTTACTCTTCTCAGGCTCTGCCTTTTTATTTTATTTTCTAACAAGAAATAAAATAAACGCTCTAATGGATATTGGTACCTATGAACTCATCAATTGTCAGTAAGACAGAGCCTTTAAAAAGATGCAATAAACCCTCTTTGCACTGGATTATTTCCAGTGGGATTATTTCTCCCAGGGACTATCTCCATTTGGAGGGAGAAACTCCTCCTCCAGGTACTGGACCTTGAACAAAAGCCCCTGCCTCCGACATGATTTATCCCCCTGGAAAGTGGGAGTAACTCCGATACTCTCACACACCAGCTGGGGATGCAGAATTAGGCTCACAGAGAACAGGAGGAGAGATGGTTTTCTCCTTGGAGAAAAAAAAAATCTGTAAGAAAACACAAATGATGAGGCCCCATCCTGTAAGGGAAAACAGCACAAAGCCGTTCAGCAAATCAAAAGCCAAACGAGCTGTAAAAAAACCACCACTATGGTAGGAGAGATTTTTACTTGGAGGGAATCCACCATAAATCACCTAATACTCAGCTTTGCACTGCCATTTGGGAAAAGGTTCATCATATTCTGCTGGTCTCTGCTCTACTTTATGTGTATCTAGAGCTGGGGTTTCTATAGCACAGCCCACGCGCCCTGGGGAGGAGGCGATTCGGCCGAGATGCTCCCATCTAGTTCGGTCATTCTCTGTAATCGGGGTAAGAGTAATTACACTGTAGTTACGCCATGAGTACTATGCACTGTCGCTTTGTGGGACGCAATTGCCGTTGCCTTATGCAACCAGCAGATAACTGCTTGAATGACTAAAAATTATCCCTTCATGGTTAAATGCTTGGTTGATTTTATACCCAGAGTTTTCCCAGGGTGCAGGATGCTCGAGCACCTCTAAGGGCACCTCCAGGGAAGCCTGGTGGGGATGTTTCGAGTTGTTCGGGGGACGTTTCTCTGCTGCTGCGGCTCCCCCTCGGCCATCTCCTTTGAGTTAGGGAGTCCTGGCTGGGTTTCCTTCGCACCCACGGCCAAAGCACCGCGTGCAAGGGCAGCTGCCTTCGCTGGGGCTTGCCTTCTCCTCCCGGCGTGCTGCCGTGGTGCTGAGCTCTGGCTGCATCCCCGTGCATGCCCACCCCACCTCCCGCCGCTGCGGTCAGAGCGACTCCAGCCAGGGGTTTAAAATAGAAGCTATTAACTAAAGAGCAGGAGACGGCAGGGGGGAGGCAGCTGGGTCCCTCCGGGAGGATGCCAGCGCTGTCTCGGGGTTTAGTGAGCCTGGGTGTCTTGGAGCCTTCTCCCCAGCTCCCCTGGGATGAAAGGGGCATTGCTCCCCATGAAAGCAGGAATCAGGAGGTTCGGGGGGGGGCTGCCTGGGACCAAGTGCCCATAAACCCCATCTCTTGCTGAAAGCTGGGCTCGGCAGTGGGGACTTACAAGCTTTACAACTGTTGCCTTTTCTTTCTGGCAAAGTGAAATGAAAATGGCAAACCAGAGCCATTTCTTTCTTTAACCTTTTCCCTTTCTCTCCCATGCTTGGCCCAAAATATTCTTCTTTCAGTTTGCACTTGGAGCTCCCTTGCCAGATGCTCTTAATTCAATTAACACAAGCCAAACTCTTGCATTTCTTGGCCAGAGGCAGGAGTTATCACCCGCATGGTGAATCGTCTGCTCTCTTGCTCTTTTGGTGAGGCATGCTCTGCATCCCTTTGCTGAAGGCGAGTGTCCCCGTCCCGCGCCCCTGAGTCAGCAGTATGCTGCTGCTGCCGGCGTGCTATTTCGGCTTAAAAAAAAAAAGAAAGTTTCAGTATTTAAAGTATTTAAGCAGATGGGAAGCCACAAACTACAGTCGGTGGAGGGAGCGTGTTTCATGACTAACAAAATATGCCAGGTAGGCCGTTCCACTTGAGATATTTTCAGGAATATAATCACTTTCACACATCTTCATAAATTTGCCAAAGTGTTAGTTTTCCCCCATATGGATTGGGGAGGATGCAGCATGTCATGACTGTTGCACAGCATCTTGAATGCTGTGTCTTCGTGGTGTTTTTTTTTTTCTTTCTTCCCCCCACCCAGGCTGTAATTGAAATAAAAGTTTGATTCCCCCTTCCCTGTAATTAGCGTGGGCAGAGGGTCGTCCTCGAGCGTTTCAGTGGGGGAGCTCCTTGGCCTCCATCCAAGGCAGGGCAGAGGAGGCAGCAGTTAAATCTCTAATAATTCCCCCAAAAAGGGCTGGGGTTGGGCTGGAGCAGTGCCGGGGATGCTGTCCCCAGTGGGGTACCAGGAGGTGAGAGGGGGATGCTCTAAGGGAACCCCCCCTTCCATTGAGCTCCTTTGAATAGATGCTCCAGCATCGCAATGGGGCAAACAAATGCAAAATATTTTGAAGTCATTCAGTCTCAGCATTGGATTCTTTCCTTTCTTTTTTGTATCGTGGCAAAATTAAATAAAAGGACCCATTTTCTGCATGTTATTGATCTTTCACTCAAAATCTGGGCCCTTTTCCAGGAAAAATGAGCCCTTTTGTGAACAAAGAGACAGGCACCTTCCCAACAAAAGTCAGCTTTCAAACCCAATGTTCTGTGTGTTTGAAATTTCATGTTTCTGATAGGAAAATATCAATTTCACTCAAATTTGCAGAGAAGTGATGCTGGGGGGGGGCATGGGAGAGACTGCCCTGAATGGATTGATGAGCACATGAAGGCCAGATTGCAGGAGGGATTTAAAAGCAAAGGGAAAAGCAACCTTGTCACTGATTTTGAACAGCTTGTTTTGTGAATCCAGAGCCAGGCTGTTGGGCTGGAGATGGCTCTGCTGTCTTCGTCCCTCGGGGACCTGGAGCCTTCATCATACACCCTGCACGTGGCAGGAGGGCTCAGCCTGGCTCTCCTGACCAGATCTCAGCCTCAGTGGTTTATATTCCCTTTTTTTAACATGGTGGCTGCTGGGGCCAGATACTGAGCTGGTGTAAGTTGGTTTGCTCTGTAACCTTGGTTGGGTGCCCCACCGAGAGCTGCTTGCTAGTGTCTTAGACAGGCTGGGCTTCACCAGCAGTGTTTTACAGGTTAAGTCGTTAAATCTCTGTAGCTGGTTTATTTGTTGGTAAAGCACTTGGGAATTGCTTGGGAGGAGATGTGTTATGCTCCCTTGGACCGCGCTACCACGTTGGATGCTCAGCTGTCGGGCAGGGCTGTCGAGCTCGGTATCCTAAACACGTGTTTATAGCGCAGCCCATCGCTGCGACACCCTCATTATAACGAGGAGGGCGGCGTTCACCTCCCAGTCCTGCTGCCGCATCCTTTGATAGCAAGTAAATTGGTTTTCTGCATCTGTTTTCTACCTGTGCAGCGGTGATGCTCTTTCCTCACTGTAATGCGGAGGGGATGGAGGCAGCGCTGGCTCAAGGGCATCGTTCCCACGGCTGTCCATCCGGCACCCTGCTCATTCACCGCTGCTACGTAAAAAGTTTGCCTGTGACTCTGAGCAGAGAAGTTTCTCCCCCCCGCCCCGACGGGGTTGCTCCCAGCACTTTGATCCCCGGCTGCGTGTGTAAGCTTGCTTATCTTTGGAAAGGCATGGCGGCGCTGACAAGCGGTGCAGGAGATGGGGGCTGTAGGTGGATCGTTTTTAGCAGCGCACACGCACGGAGCAGACAGCTTGGGCATGTTCCAAAACACTTCCCACGCCCCCAGGCTGAATTTTAAGAAGCTGGGGCATCTGCACATTCAAAACGCTCCGGGGTGTGGGGGGGAAAGAAGGAAAAAAATCCTAAAGGCAGGCAGAGCAGCCAGCGCGTGGAAGGGGCGAGCAGCACCCACAGGCTGATGTCTTGCTGCGGAGGGGAGTTTGTTGCAAAGGCTGAGCAGCTCCAAGCCGCTCTCCGGAGGGGCAGAGCACAGGTGAGCGTGGAGCAGCGGTCGCTGGCTTGCCTTGCGGCTGCTTGCAGGCTGGTCTTGCTCTTGGTTGAGTGGGGAGAATGGGAAGAGGAGCTTGAGTTATCCAGGAACGGTGTCCGGGTGAGTGCCTGTTCCTCCCATCCAGCCGGGGTGGAGCAGCCTTTGAGCAGCTCCCTACGTTTGGGGGCCCCAGAGCCTTGCAGGAAGAGGGGGGGTAGTGGGGGGCAGAGCTGTCCTCCTTATGGTGATGGGGAGATGGGAATGAGCCCTGTGCTCTTTCCGCCTTGGGCGCATCTGGGGCTGCCCGGGATCCTGCCCGTTAATGGCAGGAGGTGCCCCACCGACTTCTTTCTGTGGGGCTGCAAGGCTGAGGGCAGCCCTGGTATGCAGGACCAGCGTCATCCCCTTCTGCGTCTCCTAGGGGAGCTGAAACAAGCAGGCAGTGGGCAGGGCTTGCTGTTGGGAACGCGCAAGCCCTGGGCTTGCACCGGCTGGCTGAGGGCTCTTTCAGCCCTGCCCTAGGCTCACTGGGGCAGGGTGGGACATACAGCTGGAGAGGGGAACCTCTGGGGGACGGAGGGCAGAGGACAGGCTGTGTGTAAGGTCCAGTGAAGTCTTGGAGCCCCTGGAGTGATGATCTGGGGCTTCCTCTCTGAGTCCTGGTATAGCTTTGGATAAGGAGCTTCAGGCTGTGAAGGTTGGGAGGCTTTCTGTGCTGGGTGCCCAGCTTAAAGATCTCGAACAGAGTGCCTGGAAGTGCTGAGGATAGCCCCAGTTCTTGCTGTTGCTGCTCCCTTGAGATCCAAGGTCCCTGCTCCTGGCAACGTGGGGCCTCGGAAGTCTTGGACTGGAGCATCAGGAAGGGATGGGTGTAAATCTGGAGAGCCTGAGCTGTCTTCTGAATTCCTCGGCTTACCGAGCTGGTCTGCACCCTGAGATCCAAGGATGGAGAGCACATCCATCTGCGTAGTCCACTTTTTTTTTGCCGGCAAGGAGGACGACCGTGTGACGTCCTGGCAGCCCTAAGCCATCCTCGTAAGGGTGTCTGAGCTCCGACAGCTCCCTCCTGTCTCGCAAAGCGCGTGTCTGCTGGGCCAGGCACTGGGGGATGCTCCTCCCGGCACATCACGTGCAAGAGGGGCATTTTCCCGGCGCTCCCCCGTGGTTGCTTTCCGTGCTGCTCAGCAGATGGTCATCCTGGCGTCTGGGCGACTCGCGCTGTGCCCTTCTGCAAACAAAGCGGGTGGCTTATTTAAATGTGACTTTTGCCTGGTTGCAGCAGCTGGCAGTGAGGAGACAGGGAAGCTTGTGAGGAGCAAAAAGAAGAGAAGCCCAGGTGTGGAAAGCAGCCCTGCCTCTCTTGTGAGCTAAATGCCCCCAAGCTCAGGACGTTTTTCCTTTCCTTTTGGGAAGAGGAGACTTCTTGGGAAGCCTCCACTTCCTAAGCATCACTCCAAGAAGAGGCTGAAGCAGATTCTAAATTATGAACTTTGTAAGTCTCTTGGTACCAGCTGAAGTAGTGCTCTCCACTGTGAACTCGTCCCTCAGGTAGCTTCATGACAAGGAGCAACCTCTTGGCAATGGATAAGTTTCTGGGGTCCTTCTGTCCTCTGTCCTTCATCCCTTGGATGGGCAGGGGAATGTTTGCACCTCTGGCATACAAGGGAGGAAGACAAGGCCCTCCCGGCTGCAGTGCTAGATGCTCTTCTGCTGTGTGCCCCGGGGTGAGGAGGAGGAGGAGGAAGGCAGAGAGGGATGGGGATGGACCCAGGGTGCCCTGGGAGACTGGCTCGTTCCTGCTAATTAGCGGTGTAAGCAGCCATCGCACAGCCCAGCTCCTGGCAGATAATTACCTTGCTGGGTGCAGGGAAGGGAGCAGAAAGATTCGCCGTCCTCGGGGACTTTAAAACCTCCCCATTCTTGAACTCATTTGGGAAAGGCAACCAAAAAAAAAAAAGTATATATATTTTAATAGAGCTACTTCTGCCAGGCAGGCAGGCCAATTTGTTACCAAAGTGACACATTTGATTTTAACTGTAAGAATCAAGTTTTTTTGGCTTTTTTTGGCTCCTTTTTCAGTCCTTGGGCCAGGGGGTAGCTCAGCCATTGGGGTGAACCGGGAGGCTGCTGGGGGTTGGGCTGGGGGCTCTGGCTTCCTCCCCAGCCGAGCATTGCTAAGCTCG
>NW_009197422.1:0-201 GCF_000690835.1 Fulmarus glacialis | reverse complement strand
TCCCAGCGCCTGTCACCGCGTGCAGGAGCAGCAGCTCGAATAAACGGTTGGCACCGATGTACCTGTCTTGTAGCTGGAGGTGACACTTTGCCCCAGGACCCAACGGGAACGGGGTTATCCTCTCCCCCGGGCACCCTGGGGCATCAGCATCTCCCAGGTCACCACCCGGCCGTGCCACGGTCCAAGCGGTCCCACCAGCCA
>NW_009197421.1:3561-3842 GCF_000690835.1 Fulmarus glacialis | reverse complement strand
CAAGCTCCAGTGCCAACAAAGTGACGGGGGGAGTCAAGCTGGGATGGGGACATCGGCCTGAGATGGGGACACCAGCCGGGGACACCCCGTGCTGTCCTCCCGCAGCCCTTTGCACCCTGGGCAGGGGGGAACCAGGCAGTGACAAGGATCAGTCCCCAGGGACGGGGCAGCTGGGACCATGCTGGCTCTGCCTGTTGCCCCGTGTGTCCCCAGAGAAACCCCAGCTTGTGTCACCAGCCTGTCCCCAATGATCAGCGTCAGTCCCCAAGCCTTAACCAAGC
>NW_009197421.1:2762-3539 GCF_000690835.1 Fulmarus glacialis | reverse complement strand
AAAAACACACCCCAGGGAGCTGGGACCCACTGGGGCAGTGGCCGCAGGCAGTGACGAGGCTGATGGCAGTGCATGGGGAAACTGAGGCACAGGCTGCAGGCAGGTGGCAAATTGCCAACACCCATGGGTCCTCCTTGAATGCTCCCAGGTGACAGATCGGCCACCAACTTGTCCCAGCAGGCTCCGACAACTTCCCCGGTGCATTTGCCTGCATGGCCCGAGCCCTGCTTGTTAGCAAGCGACCTCTGACGAGCTTTGCCCGGCCATGCTGGGGGGTCTGGGCGGCATTATGGACATCGGGCACTGCTGCCAGATAAGCTCCTGGATTAGGGTTGCTCAGGGGGAGAGGGGCTCGAGGAGCCCCCAGCACTTGGCACCCACCGCCACTATCACGGGGAGTGACAATAATTGGAGAAAGCAGGATTTTTGTTAAGCAAGGGAGGAAAGGTCCTGGCTGAACAGCACATGGGGAGTTCGGAGCTTTGCTCTGTCCCAGGGGGTCGGTGGGGATGTGGGGGGCAGGAGCTGGGGTGAAGCCACCTCTGGCTGTAGGACTTGGTCCCCCCGTGCTGCTCCAAGCTTGCCTGGTCAATGCCCTATCCTAGTGTGTCCCCTGAACCACCTGCAGCATCATCGCTGTCCCCCGGGACCTTTATAAGGGGGCTTCGGGTCTCCCCATCTCGGTGCTGGGTTCCCATGAGCACCCGCAATGGCTGCATGTTGCTTCATCGCAGGGTCACATCCTGCAAATCCCCTTCCCCAAAAGGCTTGGGGAAA
>NW_009197421.1:2097-2558 GCF_000690835.1 Fulmarus glacialis | reverse complement strand
GGGGATGAAGCCGTGAGCCCAGGTCCTCCCCTGCAGGCATCAGAGGTTGGGGTGCCCCAAGGCATCACATGGGAGGGGACAGCTGGTGACAAGCCACCCATCCCCAGGGCCAGCTGGGGCAGTGGAACTGGTGGCCTGGCGTCCTCTCAACCACCAGGATGTGGGAATTGGGATCCAAAGTTCTCGGCCGTGCTGCGAGGAGTGGGTTTGGGGTGGGAGCCAGCACTCGAGTTAACGCCTCCCAGTATTTGCCTGGATTCCCTGGGAGGAGTGGAGATGGGAGCTGGAGGAGCCGCGTTTGTGCTCATCCCCCCATCCTCATCCTCGGCTCCCACTGGACACGGCCGCGGGGCCCATGCGGATGCGGCCAGGCGGCGTCACCTCCGGCAGCGGAAACTCCCCCTGCTCAGGGCCGGGCGATAAATCATGGTTTCTCCTCCACCCCTTCCCCCTCTCCTCCC
>NW_009197421.1:740-1737 GCF_000690835.1 Fulmarus glacialis | reverse complement strand
TGGGGTCGGGGGGGGCATTACCAGCCCCTGCCCACCTCTTCCAGCCACACGCGTAAGCGGCAGTCCCTGGCTCTTTGGGGACATCAGCATCAGGGACACGCTTAGGGTTGTGCTGGTAAACCCCCGGGACGTGGCTCCCTCCGGGCCACGTGTCACTTGAGTCTGGCAGCGGTGGTGGGCGGGCAGCCTGCCTCTCATGCTTGGAGCGGGCACCGCTGCAACCCCCCAAGACCCGAGCAGGGAGGTGTTTGCCAGCAGCCACTGCGGATTTACAGCTCACTGGAAAATCCACTCATCCCATTAAGGGCTCCCCGCGGCTTTTGCTTTCCATTGCAAATACCCAGTTGTCCCAAGGGAACCCCCCTTGGGGTGCCACCGGGGCTCTCGAGGCAGACGCTGCTGGAAAGACTCCAGGCTGCAAGACAGGAGATTTATTTATTATACGAGGGATTATCGGGCTGAGGGGAGATCTCATCCGACTTGCCCAGGTAAGACCAGATGGGGAAGTTTTGCTTGTAGTGGGAATGGTCTGTACCGGGGGGAATTGGGGGGTTCAGTTGGGAATCAGAGCCATGAGTTGACTTTCCCTCCACTGGTTGATTACCCGAAGCTGTTTTGGCGTCTAAAAATGCCCCAGCTTGGAGCTCAGCTGCTTTGCAGGGAGGGACGCAGCGATGGCACATCACCCCAGGCTCTGTGTCTGTGCTCTTGCGGTTAAAGCTCCTGCTTTGGGCCATGTTACGCCCAACTCTTTGCTGTGTCCCCAGCATTACCCACCCCACGCTCCCTGCAGTGTTTTTTAAATCCTTAACCCACTTTGAGGGGAAAAAATGACTTTTTTGGGTAGCCCGCTCTGCTCACTGTGGGCTTGGAGAGCTGAGTGTCGGAAGGGGTGGACAGGCAGTGAGGGTCTCATCAGCGAGCGCTGGGGATGCCGGGGATGCACTGCCTGTGCCGGGATGGGGGAAGACAAGCCCAGCTCCCCCCCGACCACCAC
>NW_009197421.1:0-600 GCF_000690835.1 Fulmarus glacialis | reverse complement strand
CCCCCCCGACCACCACACCGCACACATACACGTGCGAACGCGACAGCATCTGCTGAGTTAACGCATTTTGCAGCCCCGCCGCACAGCTGCCTTTTCCCGCCGCCCCGCTCAGCAAAGCCAAAACGCATCGGGGGCTTCCAGGTTTCAAGGGTTGAGGACCGGGGGGGCCGTTTCCGCACGGCGGTGGCGGAGGCGAACGCAGACGCCGCGACATCTGCTCTTGCTCAAAAATCCTGGGAGCAAAGGGCCAGGTCCGTGATGCGGCAGGAACATGGGGCTAAATAAATGATGCAATCGGCTTCGGAGGGTTTTGGCCCAGACAGGAGTTAATCCGAATGTCACCCATCCGAACACTTGCACCTGGGCTGCAGGATGGCTCCTGGCCAAGGGCTTGATCTGGCCAGGACGCGGCGCTGGGGGATCCTCGGCCCCACGGCAGCACTGTTTTGGGGAGGTTTTGGAGGGGTTCTGGGAGGTTTTGGGGAGGTTTTGGGGAGCTTTTGCAGCCCTCAGGAGGTGCAATAGCAGATGTTGCTTTTTGGCCACGGTGCTGGATGCTGAAGTGACCCCGGGCTCTGCAGCGCCCGGCGGCTCGGGTGC
>NW_009197420.1:0-1113 GCF_000690835.1 Fulmarus glacialis | reverse complement strand
GCACCGGACCGGGCTCGGCCGCGGCCCCTCTGGGCACCTTTCCACGGCAATAACAACGCAAAGCCCCGCAGAATCCACGGACGCCTAAATCCCAAGGGTTTGCATAAAAAATAAATCATTAGCCTATATAGTTTGCAATATATACCGTGCAAATATACTGGGGTTTGGCTACGAGCGTTGTGTAGCCGCCCGGCATAGCGTTGTGCCCCTCTCGCCGTCCGGGCGTGCACCGCGCACCCGCGATAGGAACAGCCCCTGCGTGCGTGTGCTTGCACACACATACACACATCTCATGCACCATGTAAAGCTGCAGCACAGCCCTGGCCTGGACCTTCCGGGAGAGCTGGGAAGACCAGGGAAGAGTTTTCGGCTTTTACGGGAAAAGTTCCGTTTTGCTTCTCGTTTTTGTCATTTTTCGGGTACAGGAGACAGAAAAATAGGGGTAGTTTGAGAGTTTGACTTCATCTTTTTTTTTTCTTTTACTTTTTTCTTTCTTTTTTTTCTTCCCCAAATTCATTCAATCCAAGGAAACGATATGAATTTCTCCCCCTCCCCCCACCCCCCGGCACAATCTCTGCCGCCGTGTCCGCGGCGTGGAGCAGCGCTCCTCTCCCCTGCCCGGCGGGTGCGCTTCCGTGGGGGACTGGGGACCGCCACCTCTCCTTCTCCCCGCCTCGTTCTCCCCCATGCAATTCCCAAACTATTTCACGGTGATTTTAATACTCCAGTCCCTTTTTCAACTGTCTATTTGAACAAAGCCATTAATATAATATTTGCCGTATAGGCGTGACAAAGGCGCAGGACACGATAACATTGTGCAGGCAGAGACAAAAATATTGTTGGGCAGCGGAACTTTCTGCCTAGATAGAGTTTCTTCCCCTCGCTGGCAGCTCTGTTTCGTTTGTGCATTGTTTCCCCTGCCCTGGGTTTTCACTCGGAAAGGTGCGATTACGGCTAAAACCCACCGGGGAAGCAGGAGGGGGTGGGATAGAGGGGCCGGGAAGGGAGATGGCCAGCGGAGAGGGGAGATGGCCAGCGGAGAGGGGCAAGGCGGCTGCCCCGGGGATTCGGGTGCTGCTCCGCGGCTGCACGGTCCGTGCAGGGACGCGGGCA
>NW_009197419.1:2346-2563 GCF_000690835.1 Fulmarus glacialis | reverse complement strand
AGCTCCTCCATCCAAAAAGGTGGAAGCTCTCCGGGCGACCGTGGGCAGCTTCTGGTGCAAAGCAAATGGGACGCGTCCTTCGTGCCGGGCTGGGCTGGCGAGGGCTGGCGGCTCGGGGGTGGGCGCGGGGGGAAGGTCCCCAGAGCTGTTTCAGAGAAGTGGCCCGTTGCTAAAATGAAATCCTTCGTAATGGGTGGCACCTCTTGCATGGCTCGGC
>NW_009197419.1:1365-1858 GCF_000690835.1 Fulmarus glacialis | reverse complement strand
GCGTTTGCAGGCGAGGGAACAGGGACCAGCTAAACGTCCTTATGCCTTTGGCCTTCACCTGCTGACGGCCAGCAGGGCTGCAGGGTTTTAAGCCCCTGGTAGCCAAGAGGATGGGACACCCCGATAGCAAGTGACTCCTGCTCCCGAAAATGCGTAGAGCAAACCCCTTGCCAGAAGTTTTGTGCTCCGGGTGTGAAGGGGTGGGTGATGCAGGCTGCTCCGGAGAGAGCCTGGCCTTGGCTTTCGGCTCCCTCCAGCGTGCCCAGGCTTTCGGCGTTAGGAAATACCCTGGGGTATCGCAGTGCGCGCTTCTCGCCCGGAAAGCTGCAATGATAATAAGCGCTGCTGCTTTATTTTCTTTTTTTTTTTTTTACATCTCATTTCCTAGAAACACGCGCACAGCAGAGATGTTCTTGGCTTACTTAATTGTACTTCTCCAATTTTTCTTGGAAACCCAGAAGGTCGCTGGGCCCTCGCCACGCGCATCCCACAT
>NW_009197419.1:0-250 GCF_000690835.1 Fulmarus glacialis | reverse complement strand
ACTCTGGGGCCTTAATTAGCTTTAAATTGATTTCCCCGCTTCTGCCCATTAATCCTCTGCCCCTTGCAGAGTTTTGCCTTTTCAGATGGAGTCCCTTCTGCCCCGTTGGGAAGGCCATTGCTCCTTTTGTACCCCTTTATTTCATTTATTGCTTTCCTTTGACCACCGCTTCAGCTCATCCGTGTTTCATTGCTACAGCGCAGGCTGTTTTAATTTGCTGGTTTGTCTTTGCACGGCACAGCTCTGGGCG
>NW_009197418.1:1694-2083 GCF_000690835.1 Fulmarus glacialis | reverse complement strand
GATCAAACCTCCCGCCGAAATCAGCCTTCCCATCCCCACCTGAGCCTGGTTTTATCTTTCTGAGCAAGACTTTGGCTGCTGCAGTTGAGTCCCAGCCCCTGTAGCTGGCTTAATTTTTGAGGCAGCTCCCCAAAACCTGTGGGGTGTGTAAGTGGAGGAGCGGGTACCGCAAGGACTTGGGCACCAGTGCAAAGAGCTCCTGCCCTGTCTCACTCCGGAGGGCTCAACCTGAGTGAAACGTAGGGGAAAAAAGGTATACGTACCGACCTCAGCCCACTCGGTACGCACACACCTTGCTTTTTCAGTGAAGGCGCCTGCGGACGGGGCCGAGGGGGACACGAGGAGCCCTGCCGCGCCCGGGCGCTGCCGGCGGCGGCTGGGACGGGGGG
>NW_009197418.1:1034-1684 GCF_000690835.1 Fulmarus glacialis | reverse complement strand
CGGCGACTGGCAGGCGAGGGCGCCTTTGGGAAGGACGTTTCTGTTTCATTCGCCTCTTCCACGCTTCCCAGAAATCTGGTAAGCAGATTTGCAGCCTACCCGCTCGCCAAATTAAATCACTGTCCTGGAGATGCCTTTTGGTTGACGAGACCAAAACTCTTCAACTTCTCTCCGTGGAGCCGAGCCGTGACAGCCCAGAGGTGGGGCTCGAAGGACTGATGGCCCCCAGGTGCTGCACAACCCTCCGCACACCCACGTGTCCCCAGAGGAGTGGCATTTTCTGACAACACAAAGGAACATCTGCCCGGAGGATCAGCACGGGATACCCCAGCTCCATCAATCTCTTCCCTGCATGGGTTACTAAGCAGCCCTGAAGCCTGGCCCTCCCCAGGGACGGGGGCTTTTTTGGAGGTCTCCAAGGCAAACCAAACCACAGCCCTCACTCCACACGCTCCTGGCCTCCACCCCTAAAACCCCCTTCAGTGTTATTTCAATGGCATTGTCCTTCTCAGCAAGGAGGAGGGCAGGTCATGCATCTCCACAGAGCCCCACACACCCAAGGGGCTGCAAAATGGAGGTCTGGGCACCTCCTCTCTGGGGACCCAAGTTTAACTCACCTCCCCGAGCCTCTAAAGCTGCAGGTTCTGCTC
>NW_009197418.1:0-1014 GCF_000690835.1 Fulmarus glacialis | reverse complement strand
GAGGAAGGCAGAGACCTTCCTCCTTTTCTTCTTCTTCTACTTCTTTCTTCTCCTCTCTTGCCTGAGCCCTGCAGAGCCCCCACCACAGGGATTTGGGATTTATGGGGTTGCCCCAGCGCATCACCCCCAAGGGCACCTTTAAGCCCTGGGTCCCACAGAGGGGGACCCCAAGGACAACCCTTCCCCCCAAGCCTTTTCCCACCCGTGATGGATGTGGCACCCTCAAGACCTTGTACCTGAGAGGGGGAACTCCCCCAGGAGAGCCACTAAAGGCTTTCAGTAATTAGCAATTAGCAGCCCTGACGAGCTCCTCCTGGCCTCTCTGAGAGCAGCTGAGCCTGATTCTAATGAGGTTTTTTGCTAATTATAGCAGGCGAGCAAGGCCAAGCTGCCTCCTGGCCTTGGCAAGGGGTCTGTGGGCTGAAATGCCGGCAGCGACCGCACCGAGCTTTTGGCTCAAAACCTTTCTGAACTCCTCGTGCTATTAAAAAAGTGCTGGGGTTAATTCAGGACAGCGATCCCCGCTGTGCCGAGCGCTCCTCTATTCCCAGAGGCCGGGAGCACAGAAGGATGCTGTTCCTGGCGGCTGGCTGCGCTTTCTGCTCGCAAGCTGGTCCTCTCTTATTCATTATTTTGAATAATCCGTGCCGAATAACGGTGTATTAATTTGAATAATAATGTGCCGTGGGTTTCTGCCGTGCCCGGCATTGCACTGACTTGGAGCTAGAGCCAGCAAGGAAATACAGTCCCGTGGACAAGCCCTGGGGACATCAGGGACTTCAGTGATGTCTCAGGGACACCCAAAACCTCGTAGCATGGTGAAAGGCAGACGTCCAGCATCCCAATGGGTTTTTAATCCCCCTTGAGCTGGACTGTTAACGCGGCCCCGAGCTGCTGTGTTTGGGGTTGGCGAGCGAGGCTGAAGGCTGCGTCTTCGTAGCTACCGGGCTCTTCTCTCCCCGTCCCGGCGGCTTCGCGGTCGGGCTGGCTCTCGGCTGACCCGGGGCCCTGGCG
>NW_009197417.1:0-706 GCF_000690835.1 Fulmarus glacialis | reverse complement strand
GGGGGGCGTTGGGGCTAAGGGCACCCCGCTTCCGAGAATAGCACAGTACGATCGCGCATTAAATGCAAATTACAACGGCAAAATTTAGGCTTTACGTCATTTCTCTTAGCAAACAAGCTGGGCTGAACTCGGCACAGAGGCGCTCCCGCGCGTGGGGAACGGGGAGGCGGCCGCGCCATTTCCCTTCACATCCAGCTTCGGACGGCTCCATCCAACCCGGTCCCTGCTCTGTGACAGCCTGCCGGGATGCCCTGCCTGCCGGGATGTCTTGCCGACGCGGATCTCTTGCGCACGTAAAGGCCAGGCACTGGACAAAGCCTCCTCCTGACAAGCACCAGGAGCTCATCCGTTTCTTATTGCGTAGGCTGGGTAAGAGCGGGAAAGGTCAAGAACAGGAGATTTTCAGTGCAGCCATGGAAGCAATATTTTTATTATTTTCTTTCAGCTTCTGTGAAAGGCAGTGGGTCTTCCTCCTGTGTCTTCTTCTAAAGCCGGCTCCCCACGCGGCTGTATTACATGAAGTTGCAAGTGAGGATAAGTTAGGAAAACGAGGCCTATCCAGTCTGGACAACAGCAGAAATTCTTTACTCCCAAAGGCAATTAAAAAACGGTAGAAAAGAGATTATTTTCCCTTGGAAAAAGCTCTCTGTGGAAGCAGAAAGTGCAGCGTAGCAGGTTGTGCTGGTTTTGGCTGGGATAGTTCATT
>NW_009197416.1:15140-16867 GCF_000690835.1 Fulmarus glacialis | reverse complement strand
CGCGCCTCCGGCTCCCACGCGCTGCCACACGCGTGCCCACTCCTTGCACGGGGGGCAGCTCGCAGGGCCGGGGCAGAGGTGTCACCTGCCTCGCTCTTCCTTGCATGCCCACAACACACCCCCCTTTTGCTGACAGCCACCCCCGAGCACAGCCAGGTTCCTGGGGCTCTTGGTTCCTCTCAGCCCATCAGTCTGGCTCTCTTCTTCCCTGACGCCACCCTCCCCCCCCATCTCCACAGCCCATTTGTCGCCTTTAGCTTGCCACGGAGGTGGGCACAGAGATACCACCGTGGCGTGGCCCCAAGCAGGTGGTAGAGACCCCACCAGAAAGCTTTGCTCTGCAAGGGCTGGAGTCGCTCTAATGCTACCATTCTCATGAGTCCTGTCCCTACGCAAAGCCCCTGGGATCATGCAGGAACGAGAGTTACCTGGCTGGCTCTGTTCCCAGCACCACTGTCAGAAGGAGAGGAGGGGTACAAGGGATCCAAGGGCTCATGAACCCAGAGCCTAGAAGATCTGAGTGCTTTTGCACAGAGATGGGAGGAAGCCCCCCTCTCTGGGAGCTTATTTGCACTGATTTTCTGGAGGAAAGCCTGGCTGTGACCTAGATAGTGTCCCAGGACATTCAAAGACGAGTGGGTCGGAGTTGAGAAATGACAAAGCAAGGGACAGGGGCCAGTTTCTAGGAACGCAGAGGAGACTCAGGCAGTCTCAGGCAGTCTCCTCTATCATGCCTTTGCCCCCATTTGCAACCTCTTGGTTGTCAAGACCAAACAGAAGGGAATTTTTCTTACTGGCCAGGGTTTGGGGTTGTGGATATAGAGATCTTTCACAGCTTCAGAGTGAGCAAATGGTTTTGGTATTTCCTCCTAGAATGTTATATGAAAGACCCAGAAAATGCTAAAAAGAAAAATCCAGCTGGCTGCAGTGCAGGCAGTTCCTAGCGCTTCCCTGGATGCTTAGCCAGGCTCAGAGGGAGCAAACTGGGGGTCTGCTGTCCTCTCTGCCAGCTTGGAGTCCCAAAGGGGTGATAATTCACTTCCCCCTCTTGGACCTGGCCCCACATCCCCAGCCTGGAGGACTGACTGCAGGGCGCTTGATGTGTCCTTCAGCCCCAGTGTCTGTTTTGCTGCTCCCCCACCCTCTCCCTCCATTCCGCATGTCTGCGGCTGGATTCCCCATGTGGCTGCTTGGCTAGGCTGCAAACCTTTAATTGATTCCTCTCAGCTGGATTGGACTGTCAGCAGCCCTGGGGTTTTGACGGCACATCCACAGGCCCCTTACCCACACAGACCAGGACGCAGGCTGAAGAGAGACGGGCACCGGGCAGGGACCCACAGGGTGGACTCTGCCACCCCAAAATCCTTCCATCCTGTGGCCAGGCAGGCTCAGCTCAGCCCCTGGAGACTTGGTACCATCCTTCGGCAGTCTTGGCTCCCTGTCCAGCTGCCGTGTCCCTCCTTCTTGATGCTCTTGGCCCCTTTCCCTCACTGCATCGCAATGAGTCATCTTTGCTGAGCTCACCCGCTGGAGCCGCAGGGGGGCTGGCAGGCCTGGCGCCCGCTGGCGCCGAGGGAGGGTCCCTCACCTGACAGCACATTCACCGTGGGCTACAGCCCTCTGGCCATGATGTGCAGGCACCGGGGCACATCCTGATTTCTCCTGTCCGCCCCTTGGCTGGGCACCCAGCCTGGGGGCGCGGGAGAAGGACGGGGCGAGAGTGGCAC
>NW_009197416.1:12009-15105 GCF_000690835.1 Fulmarus glacialis | reverse complement strand
TTTAATGTCTGGCATGCAGGATCCAGACAAGGAAAAGAGAGTGTGGCTGGCATTGCCCAGGGATATGGAAAGGTGACACTGGCCAGACACACAGTGCCTGATTCCCTAGCTCACTGCAGGGCCAGCCGGTCCCTGTGCAGCGGATCAGACATCATGATGAGGAGCAGGCTATAGAGCATCATTTGTGCGAAAACAGGCAGCCTGCCCACCTGTGCCATGTGTGCCCATGTCTGCACCGCCGAGTGCCCACATCTGTGTGCCGGGGCAATGGCCTGGCTAACCACCTCTCTCTCTCCCTGCCCAGGCTCCCCTCTCAGTGACAGCCACCGCCAGGCACCTCAGCAGAGAGATGAACCCCACCGTCGGCATCGCTGTCATCCTGACAGGTACAGCTGACAGACGCGCATCCCCTCCCTGCTCTCCAGCGAGCCCGGCCCAGGGCAGCCAGGCAAGGGCCGGGAGGCTGCATGGGCATCCCCAATGCTCGCTGCTCCCTGTCCAACCCCTGCTTGCCTCTCCCAGTCCTCCAGGCCGCCCACTGCCAGATGATCAAGGACCTGAGTGCCTGCCTGCTGGGCCAGAGCCTCCGGGTGGACTGCCATTATGAGAACAAAACCAGCAACCCCCTGACCTACGAGTTCAGCATCACCAAGGACAACAGGAAGCATGTCATCCACAGCACCATCAGCGTCTCCGAGAACGTCTACCGGAGCCGAGCCAACGTCACCCTGCACAAGAACCTGGTGTGCCTCTACCTGCAGAGCTTCACCACCAGTGATGAGGGTGTCTACATGTGCGAGCTGAAGGCCACCAATGACTACACGGGCAACCAGATAAAGAACATCACTGTCATCAAAGGTGAGACGGGCAGTGGTGCCTGGCCTCAGCCCCTCCTTCCCACCTGCTCCTTGGCTTGGCAGGGCCAGCAGAGAAAACCACAACCCCCTATCGCATCCCCAAACCCTCCCTGAGCCCCATAAATGTTTCCCAACCCTTACATGCCCTTCCTACTGCAAGCAGAGCAGTCAGCCCCACAGATGGCCTCACTCTGCACCATCTCAGACTGCCTACCCCTGCCTCTCTTGGGTCTCACCTGGGCCTCGCTTCAGGCGCATTGCCCAGGTGTCCTCCCATAGGTGATGCGTCATTGTCAGTCCCAGCAGATGGGACAAGTCTGCTTGGCGAAGGACTGAAGAGGTATGTGGTCTGGAGCAGGAGCACAGTGGGGATTTTCCACACTTACGTCCCACAGGACCAGTCCTCCAGTTGCAGAGCCCTTCGTCTTACCTGGTGCCCATCCCCTTGTCAGCTCAGTCAGGCACAGGCAGGGTTATGCTTCCCAGGGTCTCTATGTCCCTAAAAGCTTTGTTGCTACATGGGCAGAAGGTGGGAGGGCAAACAGGAAAGGGGCCAAAATAGGACTTGCTGCATTTCTGTGGCAGAGAAATGGCAAGAGGCTGAGTCCTAGTAACCCCTTACAACACTCAGCCTGATCCCTGTTCCGGGGGATTTCATTGCGGCTCTTCTCTCCCTCCCCTTTCCCTGTCCTCACAGACAAACTGGAGAAATGTGCCGGCTTCAGCCTCTTGATCCAGAACACTTCATGGCTCCTGCTGCTTCTCCTTTCCCTGCCTCTCCTGCAAGCCGTGGACTTCGTGTCCCTGTAAAAGGAAAAGAACACACACGCACGCACACACGCACACACGCACACACCGAGTACCCCAGCAAACCCGCCTCCTCTGCCAGAACGCAGCCCTTGGAAAGAGAAGCTGAACCATTTGGAACAAGTGAAACCTCTCTCTGTGTTATCTCTATATAGCCGTATATCTAACTCTAACCACTGTCCTGTGCTGAGACCCGCCATCACACGCACACATGCCCTGCTCCGAAGCACGGTGGCTCCGCTAGGCAGCGTTGCTTCTCCCATCGGACCTCCCCGCTCAGTAGGCTGGCTGGTTTGCTCATGCTGGGAGCACTGGGGCCTCAGCCCCGCACAGCCTGCTTCTCCTGTCCCTTTAACTTTTGGGGTTTGCCTGTTCTCAACTGGGGAAAGACAGCTGGAGTGGCAGGTAAGAGAGAGAGGTGATGCAAGAGCAGGTGGAGGGGTCTCTGTGCTGGGTGCTGTGCCCACAGCCCCCAGAGGAGATGAGGCTGTCAGCGTCCCTGACCCGCCCTGCCTGCTAGCCAGGTGACTGATTTCTCAGCCTGCTCCTCTCGCCCTGTGTCACCCTGAGCTGCCACGATTGGGAGGGGGCACGAGATGAGTCCTGTCTCAGAGCAAGCAGGGAAGAGACAGAGGGAGCAGGGGAGGCACGGGATGATGCTGGGCCTGGCCAGGCTGGGAGGAGAGAGGGGAGCAGGTCTGGGAGACACCTGTCAAATGCCCCTGCCTCCTTAGGGCTCTTTTGAGGCCCTGGGAGGGGACTCACTGCAAACGTGCTTTGGCAACAAGTTTTTCCTAATCTGTTTTTTACAGCTGAGCTGGAAGTGAGGCCTCCTCCAGACATCGTCTGGTACCTTTGGGCTGCCTGAGCCTGAGGCACCACTTGCTCTCCCTGGGGGCCAGCCCTTAGCTGTGATGAGAGAATTGCTGCCAGCACCCGCTTGCATGGAGGCAAGCAGAGCCTCTCTGAGCTCCTTCCGCCCTGCTCCCCTCCCCAAAGCCCCCGGAGCTGGATCCAGGCAGGCTGGTGGGGAGGGGACTCCCCTATGGGAGCGTGACCCCAAAGTCTCCGCAGGGACTCCTCTGCACCATCACCCTGTCTTCCCTGAGGGAACACCTGGGCGCCCCAATCCTTCCTCGTGGCACACATCCCGGTGCCTGGCCCTGGGTAGGCTCAGCAGCCTTCCTCCAGCGTAGTCTTCCTCCAGTCCCACCATGCCGCTGGGAGGAACCCATGTGCCCCCTCCCTTCTCCCACCTCCCTTTCAGCATTTCCCTGTCTCCATTTAAGAGCAGAAAAGGGCCTAAGGGCAGCCCAGCTCTTGGCCACCCAGGACGTTCCCAGGGGTCGGTGACAGCAGGGAGAGGGACGCCGAGCACAGCCCACATCTGGCAGCCCAGGCCTGCCCCGATGACCCACCGGACTCCGAGGGG
>NW_009197416.1:10979-11355 GCF_000690835.1 Fulmarus glacialis | reverse complement strand
GCGGGGCCAGCCTGTGCCTTCAGCCTCCTGGCTGGGGGGGACACCCTTTCCGGGCAGCCCCCACCGTGCCTCCCCCCAGGTCTCCAGGAGCCCGAGCCCTGCAGAGAGAAGCAGGCAGGGGCAAGACTTGCCTTCCCCAGGGAGGGTGACCCCCTCCTGCCCACCTGGAGCACGGACCCCTGCACCCAGGCCCTTTGCCCCCATCCCCATCCCATTCCTGTCCCTATACCCCCCGCTCCGTCCCAGAGGCCCCCCCCTCGCCCCATTGTGAGGTCAGGGCCAGGGCTGCCCTCCGTGCCACCAGGGAGGCAAAGCAGGGTAGGTACGAGCGGGCCCCCCAGGGCCAGTCGTGGCCCAGCCATCCTCCAGGGAGGGA
>NW_009197416.1:10680-10913 GCF_000690835.1 Fulmarus glacialis | reverse complement strand
GAGAGCATGTGAGAGCTGTGTGTGTGCACGCACATCCCAAAACTCCTGGCCCCGGGGTGGTGTGCCTGTCATGCCAGGGTCCTTCGTGCGTGCCCATGCCGGCACACTGCCTGTGGGGCTGCCAAGGGCCCCCACATCCTCTAAAGCAGCCGCAGCAGCCATGCACTACTCCCTGCCTGGGGTCAAGATGCCACCCTGGGGACCGGCGGGGGCGCTGGGGGCACATCACCCCC
>NW_009197416.1:10287-10537 GCF_000690835.1 Fulmarus glacialis | reverse complement strand
GGCACGTTCACCCTCAGGTTTGGGAGCAGGGCCCTGCCACCACACCCTAACACTGCTGGTGACCCCATAGCAGCCTCCCAGAGTGACGCCCAGATGCATCCCTCGTGCAGCCCTTCTTGTTTAAGGGCAGGAGCCAGGCAGGAGGGAGGAAAATGCCACCGTAATTGCATCCCTCCTAATTATCCTCGCAGGTGCTCGCTGAGTCACGGCTGCCCATGTGCCGGCATACTGTGAGGCTGCGCCGCCCTGG
>NW_009197416.1:9400-10243 GCF_000690835.1 Fulmarus glacialis | reverse complement strand
TGTGCCGGCAGACTGTGAGGCTGCGCCGCCCTGGGTGGGTCAGGCATCGGGGTGCGGTGCCGGGTGGGTGTCCCTGTGGAGCCACGAAGAGTGGGTGCTCCTGTGCCCGCACCACCACGCCAGCTGCCCCGTTCCCACCTTTGCTGCAGGCTTAGGGGGCTCTTCTCCCTATAGCTTGCCCCAAGGGGGGCAAAACCCAGACCACCTCCTCCCCTCACCTTCATGCTCTGCTCCAGACTTTACTAGCAGCCACAGGCACACCCTCTTTTTGCTTCCCTGACTCCCACACCAAGTCATGTCCCACCCTGCTCCCTCTCTTAACCGTCTTTCCCCCCTGGACCTCCATCTCCCTCCCCAAATCTCTCCCCTCCCCACACTTACCCTCAGTCATCCTTCTTTATTCCCACAGCCCCCGCTGCCTCCGCAGCCTCCCCTCCCAGCACACCCTTGCCGTGGGCCACCAGCCCTCTCAGGTTCACGTCCCCTTTAAGCCTCCCTGAAGCTGGAATGCGAGAGGAGCATTTCAGTGCCCTGTGAGGTCAGATAAAGACACTATATTTATTTAGCCAGTAACCTGAGCTGTGAATTTCTGTGGTGGTGTTTTTACGTGGCCCCACAGCTCTCTGGCTCGGCCCCCTCTGGCCATTGCGTCTGCTCCCTGCAGGGTGGAGGAGCTGAGCCGAGGGGTGGCCTATCCCCTACAAAGGGTTCAGTTGCTGCCAGCCCCTCTGTATCGCTCACTCTCATCCGGCCCCAGGGGAAGCGCCCCGAGGAGGAGGATCGGCTCCCCACGCTCAGCCCTGCGGGCATCACCCCCTGACCAGCCACTGGCCCCTCCCCATG
>NW_009197416.1:7584-9378 GCF_000690835.1 Fulmarus glacialis | reverse complement strand
GCCCTGCCGACCCGCACACAGGTGAGTGGAGGGGGTGCCGTGGGGACACAGGCCTGGGGGAGGGGGCTGCAGCGTCAGAGACTCAGGGGCATCAGCAAAACTGCCCCCCTCTTCCTTTGACTGTGTAAAACTACGGGGGAGAGGTTTGCAGTCTCCACATCTCCAGAGAGCAGGTTCAGAGTTCACGCAAGAAAACTTGGCAGCTCTGCGCCAGCAAGCCACACTCCCCAGCACCCTCCTGGTCCCCCAGTGTGGGCAGAGCTGCGTGCCTGGGCACTTCCCTGCGGTCCCTTCTTTTTTTCCACCCACAGACCTCAAAGCAATAACATGCCCTGGGTCTTACGTCAAGGCTCCCCGTGGGTTTGGGGTTTTACTGCCTGGGGGGTGGCCTGGGAGCAGCAAGTAGCAGGTTCTGTAGCTGGGTGGGTATGTGTCAGCAGCACAGAGCGAGTCCAGGACAATGACTCCTGGCCAGCACATATGGTATGAGTTTGGAGGATTCTCAGGCCCAGTGGCCGGTAGGGGAAAGGCCCTGGCCAGGCTGGCCCCAGTTGCATGCGTGATCTTGGGCAGGTCCTGTCGCTCTGGGGTGTGCAAGTGGTGGGGGGCAGCGCTGGAGCCAGGGCAGCTTCTCCTTGAGTGCTGGAGAAGGGCTGCAAGAAGAGCTGCCAGCAGCGCCTCAGGGCACTGAGGTCTCTATCTGCTGACTGAGGACACCCCTTGGTGACTCTGGCCCCTTGCAGGAAGCAAACACTGCAGCACATTCCCCCAGGGCTGCTCGGGGCCACCCTTCCTAGAGGGAAATGCAGATACCCAGAGGGATCCCTTGCCTTGTCCCCCTCGGGGAACGGGCAGGAGGCTGCCCCATCCCTCCGGCACTCTCAGGTGGACATGGAGTCCCTCTGCCCCAAACCACTTGCAGGCTGGAGCAGGCAAGGTGCTTCACACAGGGTCCCCGCTCTGCCTAAGCCGTTGCAGAGGGCTGGGAGCTCCCACGTCACCTCCAGGCTGGGACATTGTGTCTCAGGGGACAGGTGACACAGCTCCAAGCCTGTGTAAGTGAGAAGCAGCTGTGCCATAACAACTTGGATGGAGCCAGTGCTGTGTAAGCTGAGCCTACTCTGGGGCTCCACGGCCGCTGAGGGGGACAGCTGCCACCAGGCCACGGCTCGCAGGAGGGCTCTGGCAGAGGACAGCGGCTGGAGAAGGAGCACCTTATGCCTCCACGGTGAAGGGTTTGCCTCCCAGCTTTGGGTTGAGCTTCCCATCAGGAAGATTGCCAGAGCTGGGGGCCACGGCAGGACTCCCCAGCAGCCAGAGCAGCCCCGCGGTGCCCCGGCTCCCGGGGATGGCGGACCGGACATTCCTGTGCCTCAGCTTCTCCTGACACCCTGGAGGATGATGAGGGTGCAGGAGGCCTGACTCAGCCATGCCAGCCCCAGGGCTTTGCCAGGCAGCAGGAAAGCTCAGCTCTATTACGGGCAGGGAGGGGCCAGGCAGGCCAGGAAGCGATGGGAGGAACCGGGGTTTTCTCACACACCCTCAGCTCCTCTAGCTCCTGGCACACTCTGCTCTCCCGCAGCCCTGGGGTCCAGTCTGATGTGACATGGGGACTCCGCAGCGCAGGCGGTCCTAGCAGATGCGGCAGTCCTCTGTGGTAAGACCTCTCTTCCTAACACCAATGGGTTAGCTGCTGTGTCCGGGGCAGGTTCCCTCTCCCGGGCCCCACATCCCTCCATCAGCTCCCCCGCATCCCCAGGGCACGTGCTGCCCCGTGGAGACCTGTCCTGATGC
>NW_009197416.1:7024-7437 GCF_000690835.1 Fulmarus glacialis | reverse complement strand
CTGCTGCTGGTGCCAGCGGTGGCACAGCACAGTGGGAGGGCACAGGCACTGCTGGCAGTGGGCAATGGCACGGGGTGCCATCGGAAAGCACAGGCACCGCTGGCAGTGGGTGATGGCATGGGGCTGTCCCAGCACTGAGGCGCCTGTCCTGAGCCCAGATCATCTCTGCTGGCTAGGGGGATGGGGAGCAGGGGCAGCCCAGAGAGGGTCCCTGTGCCAGGCTGCTCCATGTCCCAGCAAGGCAGGCAGCCAGGCGTGTGCTTCCTGGGAGCCAAGGGGCTCCCTCGCTCTCACTCCGGCACCCGCAGACTGTGCTAGCCCCTTGGCTGGGGTCCCATGTCCCTCCAAGCAAAATTCCTCACTGTGCATATCAAATCCCGGCTGGCAGAACCACCTCCTAGTGCTGGCAAGGG
>NW_009197416.1:6686-6911 GCF_000690835.1 Fulmarus glacialis | reverse complement strand
GGCCGCAGACAGGCCGGGAAGAGCCGGGTGTTTTGCCTGGGAGCAGATTATTCACCCCTCAGCCTCTGTTCCCAAACAGGTCTGTGCGCTCCACCTTGCTCTTGCTTGTAAACAGTTTCCTCTCTGTGGGACGGTTGTTCTCTGGGCAGTAGCAACAGCAACCGGGATGCAGCTGGCTGGCCAGAAAGCCAGGCTGCCAGCCAGAAGGCCATGGTGGTTGGGTGG
>NW_009197416.1:632-6641 GCF_000690835.1 Fulmarus glacialis | reverse complement strand
CCACCTCCTAAAAGCATTCCTGGGGCATTTCCACCCCAGGGTTAGATGGGCAGGGGCGGCTGGGGGACCTGACACTGCAGCCACCTCACCCCCAGCCCCAGGGTCTGTGGAGCCAAGGAGGCTCGTCCCCGCGACGCAGGGCTTCCTTCCGCCACTCCAGTTTCGGCTGCCTGTCATGGAGAATGCAGGGCACACACGCTGTGGCCGCAGCAGGGAGGCTCAGGGTGTCTCCCATCCCCGGGGTGACACTTGCAGAGGGGTGCTGCTGCCTCCCCCGGGCATGGGGTCCCACTGGGTGCAGGCATGCCCTGGGCTCCGAGCAGGAGCCTGGGTTTCCCCCAGGGTCAGGCAGGGAGTGATGCTGCGGTGGATTCCCTTGCTGGGGATCCAGTGCCCATCCCCAAGCCTGGATGAGCCCTGCGTGCTGCCAGGGCTGCGTGAGGGCTGGGCCAGGCACCGTCTCCGTCACCTCCTGGCTTGGAGCCAGGCCAGAGCCCGCCCCGGCTGGGCTGGGAAAAGCCTTTGAATCAGGGTCATCTCCTGGGTGACTGGAGACTCTCAGAGCCACATGAGCCACTGTCCTGCCAGGGAAGGGACGCCAGGCACCCAGGGAGCCGAGCACCATAACGCCAGGACAGAGGAGCTCAGCTGGGGTCCTGCCCTCCCTGGTGCCAGCCACAGCCCCAGGACAGGTAGGGGACCAGCCATCAGCCTGGCAGCGTGGGTGCCGAGAGCAAACTTTCCTCCGGCTCCGGACAGCCTGCATTTGCAGGCACTGGAGGCTGCTGGCTGCCACACTGCCCTGTCCCGGCTCCGGGCTGGCTCCATGTGTGCTCTGGGTGCCTCTGTCCCTGTCCCTTGTATGCTCCTCTCCTGCCCTGTGTGGGTGCCATGGGGCAGAAGCCACCAGCTCCCTGTGGGGACTGAGTGCTGGGCTGTTGCCCACCCCTACAGGCTGGCTCTGCCTCCCGGGGGCACTGGGAGGACTCGCGTCGGCTTGAATTACTGATGGGAGGCTAGCAGGGTGCAGCCACGGCAGGGAGACAGGCAGGCTGCTTGGGTGGCCAGACCCCTACAATGAGGGGATCCCTGGCTGTCCCCACAGTCCCCCAAGGCCCCTGGGTGGTCGTGGCTGCATGAAGTCTTCACCCACTCCCTGGTGCTGGGCACCAAGAGGGGACCAGGGATGGACAGCAAGGACTCCTGCACTGACTTCCTGACCTTGCCTCAGCTTCCCTCTCAGCCAAACGGGGTGTGTGTTAGCAGCAAGGTGGAAATGCCAGGCCCTTGCCAAGCCCGGGCACTCACTCTGAATAACCAGGGGAAGGTGCTGGGCTGGCTGGATCAGTCCATCCTGCCTGCCTATCTCAGCCAGAGTTAAGCCTAAGCTCAACTGCCTAACCAAGAGCCTAACCAGGCAACTGCCTCACATCTGGAGGAGGCACTGGGGACACTTCTCCAGTCCCAAGAGCAGGACAGCCACAGGACAGAGGTGACCGCTGCAGTTCCCTGGCTTCAGTGACTGTGGGTGCCAGGATGCTGGGTGATTCTGGCTGTGCCCCAGGGCTCCCTTCTGTGGTACGAGGTGCCCGAAGGCACAGGGGGGTGGCAGTGTCAGCTGGGCTCTGCTGTCCCAGGCTCTCCAGGAGGGCTGGCAGGTGGCAGGAGCCATGGCCACACTGCACCCCACAGCACCCCCTGCACCCTTCATCCCCTGGGTTCCCACTGTTGCCTCACCACCCCTCCCAGGGTATCCAGGCGGGGCAGGAGCCAGCAAGCTACTGGGGGGGTGCTGGTGGTGGGCACCCTGCTGTGCTGACTGTGGCCCATGGAAGCTGACCCCTGGGCTCTTCTCTTTTTTTTGCTGTGAGCCCCAGCCTCCAGCATGTCCCAGCTCTCCTCCACCCTGAAGCGGTACGTTGACTCGTCCCGCTATGCCGAGACCACCTACAGCAAGGTGCCCAGCGGCTACAGCTCCTACACCTCCTATGGAGCCACCTTGGCCTCATCCTATGCAGACAGCGACAAAATCGGCTTCAAAACCAGCTACCTGGCCTCCCCCCGGTACCACCACACAGGGCTGTCCCCAACCAGTGGCTATGACAGCAGCCGGCTGCCCCTGTACCCCGACTCCAGCATGCGCCTGAGCCCCACGTACATCCGCACCCAGCCCCGGCCACCCGGTGGCGGGCTGAGCGGGGGTGCGTGCTACACCTTTGCAGGGGTGTCCAGCAGCCCCCCGGGCTACCTGCCCACCACAGTGCCTCTCAGCCGTCGCAAATCCATCAGCCACTCAGACCTGGCATGGGAGTTTTCAGGGCTGCATGCCTCGGACAGCGCCTACGTGCCCACCCCCGGCTCCCTCAGCACCCGGGGCCGCCAGGAGCTCGGCACCCTGCAGGGTCTCTACCAGGCTGCTGCACATTCCGACTACGTCCGCAGCTACCTGGAGAGCTACGGGAGGAAAAGCAGTCATAGCAGCCTCCTCACGGGCCCCCTCAGTCCCTCACAGGCTGCCCTCGGCTCTGTCCCGTCGCCCTCGGGCACCGAGAAGAATGATGGCTGCTGCGACATGCCTGCCCGGGACCCTACGGTACGTGGCGCCTGCTGGGGGCAGGGGACAAAGCTGAGCTGCGGTGGGGTATGTGGTCCACTTGTGCTGAGCCAGGGAGCCCAAGGCAGTTTGCACGCTCTTGCTGGGAATCTCAGTGCGTTGCTCCGTGCCTCAGTTTCTGCATCTGTGCCATGCAGCGCTGCTGCTGACCCTTCGAACCGCCCTTGCTGGCACAGCAGTCCTGGGCCAGAGCTGCTGAGACAGCCGTGTGCAGGCAGGCGGGTGTCCTCTGAGGGGCTGTGCTTCTCACTGCCTGCACCACTGGGAGCACAGCTCACAGGGCTCCCCACGGGTGCCTTGCGGCTAAGGGTGCCCATGTGCTGACAGGAGTGTGTGCGCTGCACCTTTCTGCATGTGTGCGTGACAGCGGGTGATGGCACACGCAGGCAAACTGACACCCCCATGCGTGCAAACCTGCACTATGTCCCCACACAGCTGACTGTGCCCACACCCCCTGCCCTCTGCTCCCTCCCGGCCCTGGCCCAGTGCAGGGCCAAAGAGGGTTTCCTGCTGCCTCATCCCAGCTGGAGAACATGACATGACTGGGCTGGGCACTTGCCTGCTGGAGACACCCAGCTGGGAAGGCTGGTTTGGCTGGGGCTGGCTCTGGCACAGTGACTCGGTGCCCAGCTGCCAGTCAGGTTTTTCACTGGTGCCCTGCGATGCCTGATCCCTGGCACAGTCTATCGCTGCCATCTTGGGGCCCTGTGCCCCAGCCCTCAGCATGGGCCATGGCAGCCAGGGAAGCGGCAGTTTCTTCATGGCAGCGGCTGCTCTGTACAGCGTCACAGGTGGTGGCAGGGACTCCACGGTATCAATTGCTGCTGCACCATCCCCAGAGTCTCAGCCCAGGCCAGGAGCAGGCATCACATACGCAGCCCAGCTTGGGTGTGCAGGGGAGCAGCCTGGTAATTTTCCACTCAGGTTTCCTTCCAAGATCTGGTCAGGCTCTGCCTGTGTTGTCTCCCGCTCTCTTTCCAGTCCGCCTTCATTCATCCATGGTGGAGGCCGGTTTGCCCCAGCATAGGGTCTGACCTGCCCTTTACTTCCCTGTGGCTCTGTCCCACTGCCATCTGCCAAACCAGGAGGATTCTTTTCTGCTCCCCTGTGAGCAGGAGAGTAAGTTCTTCCCCTTCCCAGCCAGTACCCCCATATCCCTCCCTGTGCCCAAGGGCCTGGGAGCAGCCTGGAGGTCTGGCCCATGCCGTTGGGCAGGGGAGGCACAGCCGGAGCCATGGAGTGGGGAGGAGAGGCAGACGCAGAGGCAGACGCTGCTGCCCACCACGTGCCGGCAGCTGGGGCTTAGCAGGAAAGGCCTCCCCACTGTCCCTCTGGAGCTGCCCGTCCCATTCCTGGCAGGGCTGGCTCCCCTTTTCCCTCTCCCTGGCACTCACCTGGGTTTTAAACACCCACCTGAGCCCCCAGTCACAGGAGCAGGGGCAACGGAGGGGGTGCAACATTGCACCCTGCTGCCAGCACCTCACCTGCCCCTTCCCCAGCGCCCTCCACCCCAGAACCAGCTGCACCACATGCAGCGCCAGCAGTACCCTGCCCTGGTGTGGGACCCCCTGTGCCCAACCTGCCTGGTCCCTGACCCCCAGTCCTGGGATGAGGGAGCCAATTGCGGGGTCAGGGCAAGTGGAGGAGCGGTGCTATGGAAGGGAATTCCTGCCTCCCCTTCCCACACCAGGCCCTGGTGGGGGGGACTGAGGGGGAACCCAGCAGCCGCCACCAGCCACAGGCATTCACTGAAGCCCTTGCCACCATTGCTAGGGCAGGGGTCCCCACCTCCAGGTGCCCACACACCGCTCCAATGTGGGTGCCAGCCTGCTGCCATGGGATGGCCATGGGGCAGCAGAGACTGCGCTACTCCCAAACCGCAGCCTTGTGGTCTGCATGCGAACACACCTCGGGGCTTTCCAGCCAGGGCTGACAGGTGGCAAAGGTGAGCAGGGCTTGGCAGCTGGCACAGGGTGCTGGGGCGGGCACCCATGCTGGGGCAGGCGGGAATGCTGGATCGGTGACACTGGCTTAGGGTTCCTTGGTGCTTTGATGGGCACACCTGCTATTTTCCACTCCCATGCTTTTTTTCCTCCCTTTCCCAAGCCGGAAAGCAAATGTACCGATCGTAAAACAGACTTGGGCGCCAGGTGCCGGAAACAAGCACATGTTGCAGCCCCGGTGCTGCCATCGGTTCTGCCCCATTACCCAGCCCCGAGGGCAGTGCCAGCAGCACCCGCTTCTGCTGAAGCCAGGGCACGGCGGGGCTGGCTCAGTGCCTCCTCCCATCCCTTCTTCCCCAGCCACTTCCTGCCTTACACCACATGAACCACCATCCAGAGGAGTTTGCAGCCAGGAGGCAAGCGTGCCCACATTTGTTTCTACCCACACCATCACTTTGCGCCTCAGTTTACCATCCCGCAGGGCAAAGGGAGGCACATGCAGCTGCAGTGAGAGGCTGTGCCTGCCGAGCCGCCAGCTCCGCGCAGGGCCGTCCTGGCTCCTGGGAAGGGCAGGCTGGCAGGGGACAGGACCGGGGCTGTGCCGCCCCATTAACCACCCTGGGTGAACATAGGGTCAGAAGGCCAGAGCCACCCACAAAATCGCCGGCAGCTCTCCCCAGTCCCATCCTGAACAGCTGACGTCTCTGGCCTGCAGCCAGTCCTGGCCCTGCCTGCCTTCACGGTGCCAACCGGGCCTGTGGCAACCTCTGCCCATGGCACAAGGTCACCACTGCAGAGGGCACAGCTGAGGGCAAGGAGCTGGCTCTGAGTGATGCCATCCTGTCATGGCTCCCCTTCTCTCTCCTGTTCCAGCCTTGCCCTGAGAGCCTGCGTGCCGCTCTGCCTGGAGGGGAATTTGGTTCTTGGCCCAGGGCACCTAACGTCACCAGGGCACGAGATTCGGCATGGGATGTGGCTGAACACCGCCCCTCTTGCCGTGGAACCGGCTCTGCCGGCACAGTGCATTCTCAGGGAGAGGGCTGCACCAGCACCCTGTACAGTGCTTGGGGCAGGCTGTGCACCGGGGCAAATCCTGTCCCCAGGCCACCCACCGGGCTGCAGGGCAGGGTGGCAGAAGCCCTCACTGGCGTGCACAGCACTGGTACAGCGGTACACGCACTGGGGAGCTGTGCCTTGGCTCTGGGGCCCAGGAGGTGACCTGCAGGGGCTGGGTGAGTGCGTTGCAGGGCACCCACGCTGTCTGCGCCAGATGGTGGGGTGCGCACCCCTATGTGCGTGCTGTGTCCCTGCATGTGTACTGCGGGGTGTGTATATATATACACATGTGCACACACAAAAGCAGGGATTACGACAAGCATCCTGTTGTGATGCAAAAAGCCCTGGCCTTGCAGATGAATAACGCTGCAAGATGCCTCCTCAGATATTTTTGCC
>NW_009197416.1:0-533 GCF_000690835.1 Fulmarus glacialis | reverse complement strand
ATTGGGATCAAAACACCAGCCACAGGCTCTGGCTGGGGGTGCATTTGTGGGGGCTGGCATGGGAGGAAAGCAGCCTCTGCTCAGTGCCTCCAGCCCCCTCGGTGAGGCTGGAGGCTCTGGCTGTCCTTGGAGCAGCCCGACCACACTCCCTGCCTCAGTCGCCCATGGAAATTTCCCTGAGCGGGCGGGTAAGGCACCTGGGCACGCACAGCAGTCGCAAGCCTCCGTCACTCACCCTGCTGCGGTCAGAGGGGTGAAGCAGAGGGAGACGCAGGACTGGGATGCAGGACACCTGGGCTCCCTGCCAGCCTCCGCATCTGCCCTTGCTGCAGGAGAAGAGCCGGAGCCCTGCCCGCTCCATGCCTCAGTTTACCCAGCACTCAGAGGGAAGACACCAGATGGGGTCTTCACTGTACACAGGATTTGGGGGGAGTTTTTCCCCAGTGAAGGAAGCAAGGTGCTGAAATACCCTCTGAGCTCAGTGCCAATGCATCCCCCAAAGAGGGGGGTATGCACTGTCTGCTGTTGCTCAG
>NW_009197415.1:680-2205 GCF_000690835.1 Fulmarus glacialis | reverse complement strand
GAGGGGCTGAATTTGGCCAAAACTGTGCCGGTTCTCTGGTACGCCTGTGTCACCCAGGGGGCTGAGCCACGGGGACGCCAGCGGGGTGGGCTGGGGGTGCGCACCCCAGCACGGGTACGGGCGGCGGGCGCTTTGCGGGACAGGGCTGCAGGTTGGTGCGGGGATGCAGCCGAGGGTGCAGGCAGGGCGAGGGGGAAGCACCCGCCCGCTGATGCTCACTAGTGCAAATGTTCAACACTTGGGAAGGGGGGAAAAAAAAAAGAGAAATTATCAGTAAAGTAAAGCAACACAAACTTATGAAGGACAATATTTTTTTTGCTGTCAATACACACAAAGAGGCAAAAATTGGAAGCTTTTGAGGAAAAGCAATGCGTCTGAACTTCTGAGCAAACGAGAAAGTACTGAAAAGCCCTGCATTGCCGAGCTCCTCTGAGGTAACTTCTGTGCTCAGAGAGAATATTTCAGAAGACATTTTATTCTTTAGAAGATGCCAAAAATGCAAGACTTGGCACTTTAACAAAACAGAAAAAGGAAAACACATAATCTTCTTAACTAGTAAGTCTTTGAGCCCAGGATCACATTGTTGCCATATAATAAAAAGGGATGTTATGCAGTAATTTGGGCAGTTAAGAATTCTGTGCATACTCAAAATCATGACATTTCAAGGACAATAAAGTTGGCTGGCTCGTGGCCATTGCCCATACGAAGAGAAAACAAAAAACCGGATTGTCAGCTGGTTATTCATACCGCATTACAAAACAAGCCTCCCAACAGGCAAACACTCTTTATTGCTTGTGTTTTTGCTCCAGAAATATATTTTTTAATTAAAAAAAAAAAAAGTTCTCGCAGCATTCATCTTACAAACGTTAACCCCTTAAAAGACAATTCTGACATACTTTGCCGCTGGCTTTTCCACTTTATAAATGTTCTACAGACAAGGAGAAAATCAGAAAGAAAAATTTATTTCTCACATGGCACGAGCTGTCTGTTTCTTTATGGGGAAAAAAAAAAAGAATCAAGGCATTCAAGACAGCTTTTATGTGATTAATCATGTGGGATGAGACTAATCATGTGGGATGCTTTGATTTTTGGGGTGTCTGACTTGAAATAACGCCTAGGGAGTCGTTTTCCAGATAAAACGTGTGAAACCCGGGAGCGTGTGCCAAGCGGTGCCCCCAACCCTGCAGCCAGGGTCGAGGACGGCCCCGGTTTCGCACCGGGGGAGGCGGAGGGGTCGGCTGCTGCTCGGCCCCCTCGGGAGGACACCCACCACGGGTACGGCATTATTTTGGCTCGCGGTGGTATAACGCCGCTGTATAACGCATGACCTGCTGGGTCACGCGGGCTCCCCTATCGCTGTACGGTTACGGCAGTATGTCCGGGTGCACGGAAGTTGATTTCTTTTGCTTTTACAGATGCTTTACACCGCTTGCGGCGCTGCTGCCCGTGCTTCCTGGAGGCCCTGCTTCGGTGAGTTTAGCCAGGAGCCGGGAAAGCCAAGCTCTGTGCCACGTGCTGCTTAACC
>NW_009197415.1:0-229 GCF_000690835.1 Fulmarus glacialis | reverse complement strand
ACTTCATTCTGGCTTTTAAATAAAGAACGGGCTTTCTAATAAGTCCTCTTCTTGCAGAGTCACTGTCCTTTTTAGGTGAAGCACCATGATTATTGCATCGCTGGATAAAATTGTGAAGGAAGAAATCCTGAAAAACTACTAAGCACCTACCTTAAGCTTGATCAAACCCCTGACTACCCCTCTGAGAGCCCCACCGAGACACCAGTGAGGGTGGAGAGCCTCCCCAGTG
>NW_009197414.1:7129-8910 GCF_000690835.1 Fulmarus glacialis | reverse complement strand
ATTTATTCTTCTCGGCTCTCGTCGCTTGATTTCCAGACGGATCTGTCTGCATGAAAAATCTGCTCTCCCGTCCCGCGGGGTTCGGGCAGGTGTTCAGCTGGAGAAAAATACATAAAACGACGAACGTGGTAAAGTTTTACCTTCATATCCAGTTCAAGGTGACATTTCTAGGGCAGGTATTTTAACGAAGAGATCACCGGGGAAATGCCGCCGGCCTTGGCTGGTTTGCTGCCGAGGTGACTGGCGAGAGCTGGGCATCGCCGGCCGGCATGTGTCCCAGCCCCGGCAATCCAGCCCTTGGCCGACAGACAGAACTGCCTCTTCCCTGGCGAGAGTCTGGGGCTTGAGGATCCCACCCCTGCCGCGTCCCCCTCTGTCACGGCACCGGCAGACGTGGTGCCAGCCACGTGAGCGGTGGCATTCGTACGACAGACCCCGCCGTGGAAAGGAGCCGGCAGCACCAGGGCGGCAGCTCGGGGCAGAGCGGGGAAAAAAAAGCATCACCGGTCCCACTGTGCCCCAGTCCCATGATTTGCTCTTCCCGGGATCTATTATTTATTGTTCTTATTGCAGCAATAGCATTTTTTAGGGGCCATTGCACAAATACTGTGTGAAGGGGAAGGCTTTACTCTTTCCAAAGAGGTTGTCTGCTGTCCAGACAGAACTGTGGTTTGTTTTAATCCTATGGGACGTGTAGGTTTGATCCGGCTCTTTCATAAATCCCGGCACGCAGGTGATACAATCTCTCCTCCATGAAACAGCTCACGAGCAAAAAACTGCTTTGCCCAAAGCTATAGGGAGTCATCCGTGAGCTCCTGAAATCCTAATGCTTAATTGTCGCCTCTGTGTGGCTCACGTTCAATAGGCATTGATTACTTGAATGTATTCAGATAAATTCGCACAAATGTTCTGGACGTACAGACCTTTCGTATGACAAGTTCTCAAACCCGACTGTTCCCACGGCTGCAGCATGACCTGCGGCTCCGTGATCTGAACACCCTGCTCCTCGGGCCCCAGAACTGGTAGATCTCGTCTGCTTGCATCATTTCTGTTTGCAGACTGAAAGAGGAAATGAACTTTCCTGGAGTCTTTGTCATCCACCAGTCGGTGACTACATTGACATGGTTGAACCTCCTGAGAGCTGCTTGCTGTGAGGAATTGTAGGTGTATTTCTGAGCAAAGCTTAGCTAAGTCAAGCATGGTTAAGCTTAGTGTGTCCCCTCTCTTCCCACCCTCCAGACAAATCTAACCCCTGTAATGCCCCCGACACTGCCTGCGAGGGCAGTGGGACCAAAGCGTGAGGCAGACAGGCGTTTATTGACAGTGGCCAACAGAAAGCCACGTTAGAGCAGGAAAACCTAAAACTGGGACAAATCAGCTTGGGGACGAGGAACCCCCTAGTTAAATGCTGCAGGAAGGGTCAGTCCTCTTTTCCCCGGCTGCTGCTGGGCCGGACCGGAGCCCCTCTGCCCTGTGTCCATGGCCATCACCTCTCCTCTGCTCTTCCCTCCTCCCCAGGCAATGGATTCTCCCTACGCAAACGGAGCCTACAGCCCCCCGTACCCTCCGGCTCCCGGCGCCGCCCCGCACTACACCAGCCTGCCGCAGACACGGGGGTACTACTGCTCCGGGCCCCCGCGGACCCCCTACCCTGCAGAGTCCACGGGCATGTACCGGCCCCCGTCGCCCGCTCCCCCCTGGAGCTACGCCCCGCCGGACTGCCCCCCCGAAGGGTCCTCTCTCAGGAGGCAGCAGGTTCCTGGCTACTCCCCACCGCCGGC
>NW_009197414.1:0-7109 GCF_000690835.1 Fulmarus glacialis | reverse complement strand
CCTCGCTCTCCGCCCCCGCGGGTAAGAGCCGGGGCACCGGCCACAGCAGTTTCCAGCCCCTGC
This sequence comes from Fulmarus glacialis, assembly GCF_000690835.1. NCBI lineage: Eukaryota > Metazoa > Chordata > Aves > Procellariiformes > Procellariidae > Fulmarus > Fulmarus glacialis. The sequence continues at coordinate 7,046 of NW_009197414.1, read as the reverse complement.
AGCCCCCGGTGTCGGTGCAGCTGCTGGGCTTGCAGTTCCTGGGACACGAGAAGTTGTTTTATGGGGCCGCAGCGGAGGGAAAGCCCGCAGTGCCTGCTCCGATGGATCCGCGGGTCCTAATGGCTGTTGTGCCTTGAGCAGCTTGCCCTGCCTGGTTTTATTCTCATAAAAACTGGTGGTCACCCCATTCTGCAGAGACTCCAAGGTTGTGGGCTAGGAAAGCAGGAATTGGGCAGCAAGCCTGATGCTGTGGCTGTTCCCAGGGCTGTCTGGAGGGAGCAGCGCTTGGAGTGACTCCAGGCGTAACGACTGTCCCCCCTCTTCTTGCAGACCCCGGGAATGCCCATCCCACAGTATCCGTACGGAGACAACAATCCAGGGGTCACACCGCAGGGGCCTCTGCCACAGCCCAGACCCCCGGAGGACACGTGGGCTCCCCCCACCGTCTATGGGGTGCAGCCGCGTTACGCATGGCCCGCTGCTTCGGCGCACGGGAACCCGTTCGTCTCCGAATCGCACCCATCCTGGACTGGCAGCGGAGCGCCTTCCCACCCTCCTGCATGGGACGCAAAGGTACAGCTGATGCTTCTACAGCGCGTGCCTGTGCTGCGTCCTGGCTGCCGTCAGACCTCCTAGATTATACGGCTTTCCTCAAAGCCTGCCTCTGTCTCCTGGGAATGCCCGTTTCTCCGAGCACAGTTAGTTTAGATAGAAACAAAGCAGCAGGTATCCAGAGTACTGCCAGCAAAATCTCCTGTTTGCAAACAGACAACCAAAATCCATGGCTGTAATTCCAGAAAGGTACTGGAGATACCAGACGTCCCAGGGCAGGTCTTGAAATGGGTCAGACCTTGTCTCGCTTGTCCAGCTCTTTTCTCTCAAGCAGCTAACACTGTCAGAAATCCTCCTGTAGAGTGTGGGACTAACCTGCGGGTCATTTTGCAGACTCTGGTATTCCTCTATAAGTGCTTGGTTTGGGCACAGTGATCCTCTGCTGAGGAATGTTTTAAGCAAAAAATCTAAGGAAATGATGCATTTGGTGGGGTCTGTTCATCTCAGCTTCCTCTGGGTTTGATCAGGAGTCAAATGACTCTCCAGAGGTTTGGTGCCCAGGCAGCAGCGCTGGCCTGTGCAGCAGCCGCCCCGATGGGGGGATGCGTGGATTCGGGGGTGGGGGCTGCTGTTATTTGGGAACGGTTCAGAAGTGTTCTCTGCTACCTGCAGAGAAGTGTCTTCTCCAAAATATCCAAGTGGGACCGTGTTGAAATCTACTTAGCATCTCCCCTATTCATGGGTAACAAGGATTCAGCGGCTCACGCTGTTTCTTCTAGACGCGTGCTTCTTGCCAGGGATCTGCTCTTTAACGGCCAGGGACTGGAGCGTGGGTCCCATGTCCCTCTTTGGGACTTCTCGCAGAAACCAGCCCGCTTGGCAAGACACAGGGTGCCAGCCCGCAGGGACGTGATGTGTTATGACATCACGGTGTGTGACAGTCTCAGAAATGCTGCCTGGATCCCTGGTAACGTCATGCCTAACCCGGTCTGCCCTGTCCTCCCAGGCATGCACACTCAAAGCAGTCACGGTGTCACCTGCTGCCCAATTCCCTCAGCCCTGCTTGCCTGCCTTTTGAGTGCAAGATTAAAAACTTGGCTTTAAGGGAAATGCACTTAAAGATTTTTTTTTTCCCTTCTGACTGTAGGATACTGCTTACGACAAACCTGAGCAAAGCGCAAACCGGCACAACTACTATTCCGATGTCAATCACCAGCACTCTGGGACAATTAATGACCACAAGCCAGCCACTCCGCTCAACGCCAGGCCACCCCTTTCAAACCCCAAGGTGCAGTACAGCGCACAGCCCCAAATGTATGACAGTGCATCTCGGAAGCTTTTGGCTGGGAACCGGGAGGCTGGCTTTAAACCTGGTGGCCAGCCTTCAACAAATTCTGCAGCCATCCAGCCAGAGATTCAGAGAATCCTCCACGTTATGGGGGAGGCTGAACAGCTGGAGCAGGAGGTGGATGAATTTGTAGGAAAAAAGACAGATAAATCCTACCGGCTTCTGGAGGAGATGTTGACCAAGCTGCTGTTGGAACTGGATTCCATCGAGACTGGTGGCCAGGACAGTGTTCGGCAGGCCAGGAAAGAGTCCGTCCACAGAATTCAGGCCATACTGGAAAAACTGGAAAGAAAGGGATTGTGAAAGCACATCAGCCACAACACACAGCCTGCTGTTGAGGTTCCAAAGAGTGTTAGTTCTGTTAAATCTCAGCTCTTTCTGCTACGCACTATTGACAATGGAATAGCAATAAGCCCCGCATTAAAGAAACAAAACAAAACCACCAAAAAAAAACCCCCAACCCCGAAGTCCAGCCCCAACAAGTAACTTGGCAATGGACACATTAAGAGAGGTCTGAAGCAGCAAACTGAATTGTTTGTTTGTTCCGGGCTTTGGAAAAGCAGAACCATCCGAGGCACTTACACTGTAGAGGTCTCCGTGGGGATCCGCAGGAATGAGCAGGAAGAAAATCACTCTACAAAGTTCCCCAAGCCAGGCCCAATCTATAGGTGCCTCCTGCAGCCACAGCAGTTCTTGAAACAGCTGGAACACTTGTCAGATGTGATCACAACGGTACTGCAACGTGCAGCCACACACCAAGACTCTGGGCTTGTCAGTCACTGCGTGTATTTTGAGCTTCAGCTTCCTCGCCATAAAAACTTGTGTGTCGTCGTGGGGTTTTGTTTGGTTTTAGTGCACTCAAGTAGCTACACTGAAGTGCTGCAGAAAGGGACCACGCTGGCAGCCCAGTCAATGCAAGCGGATGTCACGTCGTGCTGTTCCTCCTCTGTCGTGAAGAGCCAGTCCGTGGTGTCCCCCGTGGACACGGGAGCACAGCCTGGAAATCTCAGTTCTCCCACTGAAAAGGGTACAAGCAGAGGAAGGATGTCAGAGCAGAGCAACCTGAAATGGCATGGTGCTTGGAAATGCTTTCCAGGTCATTTGGGTAAAAATCCACTTTTTAATTGTAATGTCCTTCCACATACTCCAAGTTTTGTATTCCACTGCAACGCCATACTCGTGGCACTGTAGAATACGGAGGGGAAGGGAATGGCTCAGCCTACTGTTAACCTTCTGGTTACAACATGTTAAGTGAATCATTACTCTGTGTGACAAGATAATAAACCCTGACAACTTTTAAATGTTATTTTGTAATTAAGACATCTCAAAGTCTCTTTTCTTTAAAAAGAAGTTGTGGGCAAGGTTCTGCCTGTAACCAAAGCACCAACCAGGCTGTCTCAGCGGCCGAGGTTAGGGATAAATGCAGCAAGTTACTGCCGAGAATGCTTGTTTGGGGGGTGCCTAGGGTACAGTGGCTGCCATCACCTCCCAAGTGGTGCGGATGCTCCAGGAGCCTTCAGCCGTGGCTCTAGGGCCGGTGGCCGTGTTTTGGAAAGGGTCTTGGTGCACCCGAGGCTGGGAGTGCCCTGACTGTGCACTCTGCGGGCTGACAGCCAGCTGATGTCCTGAAGGCACCCGGCAGATCCCGCATCGTTCCCAGACGGGGCTGCATGCACGGGACTGACCTTTGCAGCTCGTTGGATGTGTCCGTGATCATGTGTGGCGGTCAGCCTGCAAAAATGACCCTGTCCAAGGTGAGCCAGGAGACAGCTGAATGTGCTGGGACGTGTAAATGCTTGGTTGCTATTTTATTTCGTTCTCTTGTCAAGCAGAGAGAGCAGCCAGGGCAAGCTATCCGTGCTTCGGATACAGCATGAAATCTGACTTCTGAGGATCGGTGGCTACACTAGGAGATAAAGCAGATCACAATAAACAGACTGATGCCCTGTTACTTTACTGCATACAGAAAGCAATGGCCCAGCCCCAGTGAATGCCACCTTTCTTTCTCTGATAAAGGCAGCAGTGTCAGCAGCATCTCCAGGAATTAATCCATGCTTTCGGTTTGTTTCTTTTTGTGAAAATACTCGTGGTAGGGATGGTTTCCACACAACCAGCCTTGCTACCAGTGGCTCTTTATGGAATGAAGAGCAGCACTTGGTGTCTCTACCCTTTTCGTTTTATCTTGTGGTTGAAAAGTTGTGTTAAATGCTGCCTCTAATGTCCTGAAATCTTTCTCAAGAGAATGCAGTGGGTTCACTGAATTAGCTTGATACAGTAATAACTTTATTTAGTTTTTTGAAAGGGAATATGGGCAAGAAAACCCATCAATCACTCTGAAGAAATGCTTGGTGCAGGGGCAGAAAGCTGAGTCCTTGTGCCACAGGATTGCTAGCAGACTCAAGTCCAGATTTATTGAGCCCTACTCTGATCCTTTAGCATTTCCCACAAGGTTTGTCTATAAAAGGCTATGAAGGAGATGAAAAAGTAAAGAAGGAATGTAAGCACCCAAAGAGATCTAACCTGTCACTTTTCTAGAAAAGTCAGGAAGTGAAAAACCCAGCCGGCAGAGCGGGACGAGGAGCTGGGCTCGCAGTACACGGGTGGCAGCCTGAACCATGCTTTGCAGTAGGCAAAGGCTGCAGAGGAGCCTGTACTCTCCTGAGGCAAAGGGAAGCTTGGAAGGAGTGTACTGGTGATGCAGGAGGGTAGAACAGCCTCTGCTGCATTTCTCCTTGGTGCTCAGGGTGCTACTGAGCTCTGAAACCACCCGTACCTGGCTTGAAGGAGCTCCTTTCTGCTGGAGCAAGCCCTGATGTATGACCACCCTACTCTGCCGCTTCACTCTCCAGCCATTTCAGGTTTGGCACCAAGTCCAGGCGACAGTCTCACCACATTTGTGCTCTCTAAGGAATTACCAAAGAGCTCATTTCTTCCTCTGTTACCACATTTGTTTTTTTATTTGGTTGGCATGGCTGTGGAAATAAAGGTTTGCATTCCCTTCGTGCAGAATCTAGCCAAAGTCTGAAACTTACTGTTGCAAGAGATGGTGTAAGTCATACTTCAGCAGAGAATGTGAAGTCATTCAGCTCATCAATCAGTGCATATTGACTTCTACAGCATGGAGAGCTGCTACAGCTGTAAAGGACAGCTCACGGTATAGGCAGTCCTTCTTCACACCCCTCCCAACAGCAGGGTCTCCCCCTGCTTTGCCGAATCAACCCCTGTATAAAACCACACCAAGAATGGGCAGAACCGCAGCCTAGCTTTAACCCTGCACACCCCACCGAGAGCTGCCACACGAGCACAACGGCCATCAGCCCTAGGGCAGGTCTCCCTCCCCGCTGCCGATGGGCTTCACAGCTCTTCCTGCTACCGCCACTTCGGTAAGGTGGCAATAGACAGGGCACCGATGCGTCAGCTCTGCTGCTTTTTTGAGGACGTGGTGTTATCAGCAGAAGTGCGGCAGCAAGTCACTGCTTACAGGTACGTGAAAAGAAGCAGCCAGCAGCCAGCTTCAGTTAGTCTGGAATCCGTGGAGCTGGCTGAAACTTTATTTTCTGTATTTGTTTCAGCAGCAAGAGCTGCACCAGGAACAAACCGGTATTGTTTATTGCATCCTGTTTGTTCTAACACTCATTTCCCTCCCCTGTCAGGTGCCAGGGAAAAGGGGTAAGTAGGCTCTAGCTGTGCAAGGAGGAGTGTGGAGCAATCCTGGTACCTTGTGAACTCAGTAGCACTGCAATGCAGTCAGCTAGGAGAGAAGAAAAAACCGTACGCTCAGCTGCTGTATCACCAGTGCTCTCTGGACTGGGACAAAGGTTTCCCGCTGTGGAGACGTGGTAAGAATGATACCTTTATCTCTTCATAAGAAAAACTGAAAGTATGTGCGTGGCATACGAGCCAGACAAAATCTGTGAGGAAGGAGGGAGGTGGGTTTCTTCTTCGGTGTTTTGGTGCTGAACCTATCAAGTTAACATACTCCTTTACAATATTTCCTCTTCCGGAGTTTAAGTCCCCGCATGTGGGAAGGACTTGGCAGCGGGTTATGTAAACCTCCAGTTAAAAGCACATGAAAGAACATTAAGAAGTTGGCATACGAGCCAGACAAAATCTGTGAGGAAGGAGGGAGGTGGGTTTCTTCTTCGGTGTTTTGGTGCTGAACCTATCAAGTTAACATACTCCTTTACAATATTTCCTCTTCCGGAGTTTAAGTCCCCGCATGTGGGAAGGACTTGGCAGCGGGTTATGTAAACCTCCAGTTAAAAGCACATGAAAGAACATTAAGAAGTGGGCTGAAATGGCAGGTTACCATTTCACACGGGCTGGTTAAAAGCTTTGGTTATTTGAACAGCTCTGTGAGAACACGTGGCTGCGTATGACGTTTCTGAGTCCCTCGGGTAGATGGTGGGTTTTACATGTTTCCCCCAAAGCTGAGCCGAACTGCAAGCAGGGATCAGGGCATACCTTCCACACCGCAGCCTGCAGAAAACTCCCGCTGATGTAACTGCATCCATCCCCGCTGCGTCCCCGCCACCTTCCGTCTCCTTCAAAGCAGGACCAAAGTGGGTCACGGCTCGGACGGCGATCTGAAAGGAGAAAGATGCTGCAGCAGAGGCGCGGGCAGAGGCTGTGTCAGCACCGAGCTGGCGCGGGCCCCACGCAGGCAAGGCTGAACGGACAAGGTTTGCAGCCATTTGCTCTACAGACGCAAAACTGAGGATTTTAGCACTTCTGGCCATTCAATCTTCCTAGCCAGTAACTGCCATGGCGGAGGTGAGCACTGGGATGACAGTTCCTGGCAACTGGTTTATCTTACAGCATCCGCCCACATAACAAAACCCCAAATTAGAAAGCATGTTTCTGTATTTGTCATGAGGCTCGTCTCTACAGAAACCAAACTCTCATTCTGGGGTTGCCTGTCGCTTCTGCAAGCAGCACCCACCATCAGAAGAGAGTTTCTCAATCTCCACTAAGGTAAAAGGAGCACGGAAGGATTGAAAACCAAACATTAAATCAGCGTCTCATGGTTTCCGCTGCAGAGCACTCTATGCCCAAGTGTTCGTCCATGCCGCACGTGGGAGGCAACTGGCACGAAGGCACGTGCTTCCCAGCGATGCTGCGCCGACATCGCGCACCCCTGCCCGCC
>NW_009197413.1:0-251 GCF_000690835.1 Fulmarus glacialis | reverse complement strand
GGTCCTGGTCCAACATCAGGGACGTTCCCCAGGGGAAACTATCCCAGGGTGACCCCCGTCCCACAATGGGGACGTTCTCCAATGGGGTCTTGGTCCAACACTGGGGACACTCCTAGGAGACCCCTATCCCTTAGGGGACACCAAGCCTGGGGTGGGGACCTTCTCCAAGAGGGTCCTGCTCCAACGCTGGGGACATTCCTGGAGGACCCCTATCCCCACGTGGGACCCCGGTCCTTGGGGTTGGCTCTTCC
>NW_009197412.1:59787-60072 GCF_000690835.1 Fulmarus glacialis | reverse complement strand
GGTGGGAGGAGGCTGGACCCCAGCAGACTGCTGCCGTGGCCGTGGGGGGTTTGAAGCGGAGCCCCCGCCGCAGCGGCGTGTGCCCTGGGAGGAGGCGATGCAGCGGGGCGGCGTGAAGCCCCGGGACGTGATTTTCCGTGCGAGCCGAGCAATAGCGGGATGAGCCGCAACCGAGGAACTGCGAACGGTGGGAATTCACTTTCTCGAGCTGGAAATGCCATTAAGGCTGTAAAAGCAGAGCTGCAATTGGCGCCGTGCGCTCCGGCTGGTATGGAAGTCCCTGAG
>NW_009197412.1:36778-59705 GCF_000690835.1 Fulmarus glacialis | reverse complement strand
TAAAAAAAAAAAAAAGGAAAAAAAAAACCGAACAAAAACCCCAGGGCTTGCACTTATTTACTGTGTTTTTTTACTTTCCCCCCTTAGGGGGCAGAGCTGGAGGAAGAGGAGTTAAAAGTGAACCGCTGCTGTTAAAGCCTCCCGAGGTGTTCTTGAGCTGTGCTCTTGGGGAGAAAGTCGGGGAATTGCTCCAGGGGGTGTAGTGCCGGTTTACTAGCTCTTTCCACCCCCTTCCAAGGGGGGGTGCAGGAAGGAAGGGACCAGAAATAGACCGCCGACAGCCTCTTCTGCCTGCTTGTCCTTCCCGATGCTACTTAAATCTTCCTCAGCCCTTCTGGAGCCCCTCAGATGACTTGAATTCTGTCTTTTGTTTCTAGTCCTGATTATCTGAGATCAGCTGAAATGACTGAAGTGATGATGAACACCCCAGCTATGGATGAAATTGGGCTAAGCCCCCGCAAGGATGGCCTGTCGTATCAGGTAAGTGCTTTGCTGGCTGCATAGGCAGTAATCCCTTATGGAATTGCCTGGGCTGGACTGCAAACTCGGTCTTATGTACCTTTCCATAGCCTGACCTAATAGCAGGTCTTGCTGTAGTGAGAACTAGTCAACAGACTGGAATGCTTGCTTGGCAGGAGCTGGTTGTCTACAATATTACTCGGTATCAGACCGTATTGGCAAAGGACTTGGTTGTTTCTGAAGCGATCAAGCCCCTGCTCATTTGGCATTCATGGGGGCTCAGTGGGAGATGGGGAGATCGGTTAAGGAAGGATACACCCCACTCACTGGGCTGAGAGGACTCTGGGATCTCTTTGTAATGCGGCATACAAATGATCTGTCTAGAGCAGGAGGGAGGTGCTTATATGGCACTTAGATTTTTTGATCTGTTTCTTGGTTTTCCTGATTGATGGGCCTGTTTGAGAGGGTTAACAGTCTTCTGTGAGATTCAGTGAGGCCAGCGACAGCCTAAACAAGCCTTGAAATGTCATGGGAGTTACAGTATCTGAAGGCATGAGCTGCATTCATTCTGAAAGTTCTGAACAATGTAATTAGCTACTAATCTCTAGATCAGTGACTGGGGCAAAGAGGTGGTCTTAGAAACTAGCTTGAGCCTTAATCCTTTAGTCTCAATAGCCCTTTCATTTCCTAGCTTATCAAAGGCCAAGTTGTGTGTCTTGGCCTACTAGTTCCATGTTTTCCTACTCTTCCAGGAGACTTGTTGATGAGATTTAACACAGGTGCTGAGTGCATGCAGATGACTTGACTCTTAATGGCAGATCCTGGTGCAGGGTTCTTCCTTTGCAGATGTTACACAACCTGCACAGAGGCAGTTGCTCTAAGTGTGCATTCAAATGAGGTGTGCTGTTGTATGCTTGCATATTTACGTCTGAAAAATGAGCTACAAGGCAGTAACAGTGCACTGAAGCATGAAATCAGCTGAACTTTGGGCCATGGCTGAGGCCTCCAGCAGAAGCCAAAGCTGTGGAAGGAGAAGGGGATTCATTGCTTTTTTTGGTCAGAATTCTGGATCTGGATAGTATGAGTTGTTTGGTTTATTGCCTGTGTGTGGAAATAGCTGTGCTGTGCTTCAGTGCTTGAGTTAGTGGAAAGCATATGGCCTCTCTTTCCTCTCCTATAGAGGGAGTGTACAGCAATGAGAATGGTTATAAACCTGAAGCAATCAAACTAGCCTGCATGGGATGTTCAGTTGTCTTTATGGGTGACCATATGAAGAGGCTTAACCCAGTCAGGTCAGACGCCTCTATTTAACTATCCAAATTTTCCAGTGAGAATCTAGGTGCCCTGCTTGTTCTAGTGATTGCTTCAGCGAGGTTTTTCCCCAAGTGCTAATGACCTTGATAAGTCTGCTTGGGCCAACTGGGGAACAGGCCTGTTCAGTTTTGAGTGGATCATCTGAACCTGAAGGTGTGTGAGTCATAAATGCTGACGACTCATATCTATGCAGGGTTTATGCATTCTGGATCTCTCCTCTGTAGTGGTCTAGTCATAGATGACTTTTTTCAAACGCCTGCAAGAGCTGGGAACTGCCTGCTGGTACTTCGCTTTGTTGTAAGCCAAACTGATGGCAGAAAGGGTTGAGGAGTTGAAATGGAAGATCCTGATGGGGCAGTGGTGGTGTGTGGGCTGCGTATGAGGTCTGCCTCTAAATCAGGTTAGTGTAAAGAGGATTGGGGAGCAGGCTCCAGCCTTCCTGCTCTGGCTGCTAGGCTGAGAACGTCACAGTGTATGTCAAGGTAAGTTGAAAGCATCCTTAAAGGGTTGAAAATTGAAGTTAGAACAGCAAGGACAAATCTGATGCAAATCGCACCATGAACTCTTTGTTCTACCTCAGACTTTGGCACTTCGTGCTTCATCTTGCTGATGGAGAGAGTTTGGTACATGGAAAATTGTATGCTAGTCTGAGGGCTGTAGTGCAATAACTTAAAACCAGACAGGGCTAATGGAGCATGACTGCTCCTACACTGAGGCTTGTTGTTCTAAGCGGCAACATCTTCCTCCACTCATCTGCAGAGTTGGACACTCACGATGTGAGTGTAACAGCCCTTGACTGGCCATGAGGGGCAAAAAAAAAAGTGGAGCCAGAACTGGGAGAGGCAAGCTTTTAGTTTCAAAAGTTTCTCTTGTTCTAGCAGTAGAACTTGTATTTATTTTGCTGCAGAGATGACCTCAAAATGCGGTTCAAAATGTCCCCCTTTGGGCTGTGCGGAGCAGGGACTGCCTGGGAGTTGGTCCATAGGATCTTAGCCATGAGCCTGGAGGCTGCTTCTACCACCATATGCAGACATGAAATGGGACCAGCGGAGATGGTACAGCAGCTTTGGAACTGTAAAGCACATCAGTGTCTGCAGACAGACTTGTCCAACAGTACAGTTTCGAAGTATTTTTGCCTTTACTTGGAAATAAACTGAGGAAACAAATAAACTCAGAGAGAGTATAAACTTCAGCAATCTGATTCCTCTGTCCTGTGGAGTTCACTGAACTTCAGGGCTCCTGTCTGTCTCGCTGGTTACAGAGGGAACTTGGCTTGTTGACTTTTTCCTTCTGCCTCCTCCACCCCCTTGCCTCTGCTCATGCTCTGGATTGTCTGTCTAGACATCAGCTGAAGGTGTGCGCCCCGCTAGTGAAGCTTCCTGGCCTTTGGTGGGCTGGCCATCGCTGCTCTTTAAGCAATGATGCGAAAACTTAGACTGCAGAAGTCGTATCAGTGATAACTCAGTTGCCTGTGTAGGCTTAGAAATTTGTACAGTTTTACTTGCAAAATGTGCTTTCTCAGCATAGAAATGCCTTTTACCAGTTAATATGCAAAATGCTTGTAAGCTAGTGTGCTAATTTCAAAACCTTTCTATGTAAAGCAGTTTTGTAACTGTATTTGCGATGTAAAGCTGCTCTCTGAGCCCCCTGAAGATGTTTAGCCAACAGATTTAAAGGGCCTGAGCAGAAGTGAATGGTGATGTCAGGGCATGAGTCTCGGAGCAGGGCGGCATAGACAAAACAGAAGATGCAGCTGAAGAGATGATGTCATGCTGGGTCTTGTGCCTGCAGTGAAGAGCTATTTCTGGATCTTTAATAGATGTCCCATAATTCCCATGGGACTTACTAAACAAAAAACTCGTTGAAATGCAGCTGATGGCTCAAGATGCCTCTGCTACAAACTGCTGTGCCTATGGAGGGCTTCATGTGCTTCCTGCCTGGCAGTCTCCGGTGAGCCGGGCCTTTTTTCACTGCTGGTCGGAGCTAATGTACCGTTTCCTATTTTCCAGCCCCTAGATACACCTGTTCTCCGAAAAGCCACTTCAGCACTCTGCCGGCTTGTCTTCTGATGCCATCTCACAGCAGCACAAACGATGCTACTGAAACCAAGGCCGAATTAATCATTTTGTGGAGCTGTTGTCAAAACAGTACCTCAACCTGAATCCTGCCTTGCTTCTTGGAAGTGGAGTGGGGTCTGAGCACAATTGAAAACACTTTGATGCCCAAAGTGTTTATTTTGAGTAAATGCTGTGTCCTGAGTTGAGCGTGCTACTTTGCTGCAGACCGGCTCTCTGGCTGCCTCACTGATCCTGTGGGACCTTAGGCTCCCTTTTAGGAGATTGGCATGTGGGGGCTGGGGTTTGGTTGTCATGGGGGAGCTTGAGCTCTTTTAAGTCATGATCGCATCGTGCTGGGATCTGTCTAGGTTAATCACAGCCACAGATAGCTGTGAATGATGTCAGACTGACTGAATCTGGGTAAATAGGCTTAACGCTCCATCCAGTGTCTATGGTGAAAGCTTGGCTCATCTGTCTTGTTGGGGAAATCATTTTTGGTGAATGCAACACCTCTTCACCAGCACCAGTGAAGCACTGACTTTCCCAAGGAGCTGTGGTGCTCAGTGCCGAGGGGTTTGAGCCGCATCCGCTGCATCCCTCCAACTCGACCGAGGGACCAACATGTTACTGACCCAGGGGCTGATGGCAAAGGGTGGAAATTGAGCTTCCTCTCTAATTGGCTTGTTTGCTAGTCCGTGCAGCCTTGATTTGTGCAGGGGAAGTCCTGTATTGGAGCTGGTGCTTGCTACCGTGGAAGGTCTTGAGACTGGGCTGCAAAAAGATGGTGATAGCAAGTGAGTTTAGGATAACTTGGTCAGATAGCATATCTGATGCATGGTTGCTAGACAAGATTAGTAGGCTGAGTCAATGTGTATTCCAGGGTCTGGGACCTTAAATGAAGGCAGAAGCAGGATATGGGATAAACAGAGCTAAAACTAATGATGTTTGCAGCTATGCTATGCAAAAGTGTTCCACTGAAATGCAAACTGAAGACAGCAGCTAATCAGAACATCTCAGTGCATGTTTTTTTCCTCCCTACCTGATGCCATGTTACTCTGGAAAATTGTTATGATGTGTGAAGTTTCCCAGCCACTGTCCCCCAAGATAGGGCAATCTGTCTGTGACTGGGGAGTTGTCATAGTTCATAAACCTGAGTCACCGGCTGCTGTGTGCGTACTAGATGGAGCTCAGTTTTGAGTCATGACTACTGTATGAGTAGATGTATATATTCGCACTGCTGCTTATAGCTGAAAAATTCCTCTAAAGAGAACACTGAGAGATGATTTAAATTATTTCCTGAAATGAGCTTGCTGTGCTTCTCAATGGCAGTAAAGTTTTATTTCAAGAACTTAAATGCTGATTTGGGATATTAACTTGATACTGCTGAAAAGGCACAAAACTTAGCTTTTTAGTACTGGGAGGATGAGTGATATGTGTACATCCTAGGGGTGTATCCTATATCTGAAGTGGTATGCCTCTCAGTGCAGATTTTCCAGTCTTGTATAGTATTCCAATGAAGCAAAGCTTTCCCCCAAAACACTAACTTAATTTGGGAAGATCTCATTACCTTAGTCTCCCTGTAATATAATTGAAATAGTTTTCGGCCCCATGGGCGGGGGAACAAGCATTTTAACTATGGGTGTTGGTATGGAATGGAAGTTGTTTTAAATTTACAAGTGTCACTTGGATTATGGTAGCTCTGAGCTAATCCTCTTAATTGTCTGACAGCTCTCCTGCTTTTGGTGTTTCTCCATCCCTTGAATGCTGAGAGAGGGTATGAGCCTCCCCAGGGCAACGAAAACTTTCCATTCTTGTTGCCAAGACTTCATTCAAGGATAGTAGAGCTAGATCATCCGAAACAGAGGCAAACATGATCTTTCTAAAATAATTTCAAGCTTTCATTTCAAGCTCTGCTTTTCACTGCCCTTTCTAGCTGCAAGGCAAGAGTTCGGTCGATTTGTATGTGATCTGATCCATGAGGAGAGCAGTTCCCAAAACATAATCTGGAGAGGCCTGTGAAAAGTATCTTGCTGTGAGCGAGAAGCTGTGTTGAGTAGCATAAGAAGCAATGTATGTGTCCTCTGTGGGCTCTGCAGGTGTGGGATGTGACTCTCCATGTGCCAGGAGTTGGGGCTCAGCTACAGAGGGGGGTGCTCTGCGGAAGCAGTTGCAGCCCCTTGTGCTGCCTCATGCAAGTGAGGGGGAGGAAGATACCTTTGAATTGTTGCTAAACTGGCTTTTAGGTAGCCTTCACAACCAGTTGGTGGTTGTCATTTGTCCACCATCAAGTGACCAGATCAGCCAGAAGTGGGCACCTGCTTCAGCTGTGTGCAAGGTGGTTCCCTCTGATAAATGAGGGGGAGAAGTTAACCTGTTGCTGCTGTACTCTTTGGGTGGTGGCGAGAGGGAAAGTCTTCCTCCCACATGCCTGAGCTGAGTAATGTGGCCAGAAAGGCTTGTAGGCAGGTTTTGCTAGACAAGCTGTCCTGGCTGCTGTGCAAAAGGGTGCAGAGCTCGCAGGTCAGAGCGGAGCTGCTGTATTCCCGTGGGGACCTTGCTGCAAGTTTGAGAGTTGTTTTTTTCTTCCCATTGTCTAAATCTGGAGTGGGACCAGATTAAGCACACGGGACCAACAAATACAGCATGTCACTACTGGTGTGGGACAGCAGAAAGCTGGTGCTTGCTTATCTTTTAATAAAGCGCTTGGCAACACAGCTTGTTTTAGAGTGAGTGGGGAGGCTGGTTGGGGTAACTTTTCCAGCTGCTCCCCCAGATGTGTCAACGGAGTCTGAATCTGAAACCCTTTTTTCCTTCGGTCCCTGTGCTTGGCCTGCCACGGTGCCCTGCTCATCACATGCGAGGAAATCTGCCTTTGTGTATTTTTTCCATTGACTGTCCACACCCCTTGAAAGTGCAGTTGCAACATCTCACTTCATGCTGCCTCGACGATTAAAAAGCATGACTTAGTGGAAAAAATCCTGACCTTCTTGGGTTCGGCCTGTCCTGCAGCTGTTTGAGATAAGATTGTGCTAGGGTTTTTTTTATTAAAAAAACTGCACACCACGTTTCGGGGTATTTGTTTGTAAGGAAATGACTGCTACTTAGTTTCTGGAAAAAAAATCTGGCAGGCTATTTTCAAAGAAATTGCTCCAATTTGACCTAATGTGCTTAAAATGATAGCAGCCAAAGGTTAGTTTAATTATTATACTGCTATTTTTCTTGCACAGGAGGCTATTTTCATGACATTATCAGCTTATGTAACCTCCTGAACCACACTTCTTTTTCCATTGCAACCTTCTAAACCATGTAATGTCAAGGGTATTTTTTTCCTATCCTGAGTTTAGATAACAAGTTGATGCTTAAGAGCCACCGACTGTACTTCCAGTAATGCACCGCATGTCTGAGACTGCCTTTGTTTGGCCAAGCAGAAGCCACAGAGCTCCAAGAAACAGTTACTGTCTCACTGGTGCTGGGAGTGACTAACAGCAAGTAGTTCATACGGCAGTGCCCATGTTAACATGGCTGCGTCCAAAGACCTCACTCCTATGCACTTGAAAAGCATATGGATGGTGGGTGCTGTGGTGGGAACTGGGCTCTTGCAGCACTGTCCCCAGGACCAGGTGGCTGTCTGCAAAGAGCCCTCCTGTTGTGTGTTACCTTCACAGGGAGTTGCTTGCCCAAACACCCCTCCCAAAGTTACCTTGCCTAACTTTGCTTTAACTAGCACCCTGCTGGCTTTCTCAGGTTGGTAACCTAGTTGCCATAAAGCTTTGGATGCAGGGGAGAAATGTGGCTGGACAGGAGAAGACTGAATATTGACAAGGAGGTAATGGTGTGGTTAATAGTCACTAGGCTGAAGAACAAGTTGATAGGATGATGTTTCACTTTGGGGTTTGGGCCAGGGCTTCCCAAGGTGGTGGGTACCTGCATGGTTGGCATGAGGAGAATGATGCTTTGTGGTTAATGCTCAGGGCTCCTGTATAGGGAACCTGCTTTTGTAACTGGAACCACAAAGATCAAAGCAGATGAGATCTTGCTCTCAAACTGAGGCACCCACGAGGAGTGTCCCCGTCTGAGGCTGGCAGTGCTGTTCCCTGCAAGGATGCTCTGACGGCTGGCTTGAATGCAGCTGGTGTTCAAAGAAAAGTACAGTGCCCGACTCCTCACCTCATCTACAACCTGGAGGGGAAAATGCAGTTTGTGATTATCTTCTTTGGGGTGTTTCAATGCAACTGTAATGTGAAATGGGCATTCTGGTAAAATTTGAAATAAACAGGTGGTAATTGTTTAATCTTCTGGTTACCAACTAGGGGGTCTGATGTGGCAACTGGTTCTTGTCACCCAGCAGTTCTCTTCTGGATGAGCTGGGGTTTGAAGCTGTTCTTCTAGTAGGGCATCCCTATAAGTAATGGCAACCTTTTCTGCTCACACTGCAATTCAGTCGTGCAGACCTCCTGCTAACACTGCACCACAGCGGCAGTTTTTCCTGTACCTGTGGTTTTGCCTCGGTTCCTAGTAGGATCAAAGCGTGCATCCCAGTGGCACTGCTGGCGAGTTTGGGCCCTGGTGCTGCTGCAGAGCATGTGTACCCATGTGGCAAGCTATGGGTGGGAGGGAAGGCGTAAGGTACTGCTCTGTGCACCTTGGGGAGGCTGGAGATAAGGGGGTCCTCATTTTCGTTGGACCAGGGTACATAACTGCTGGCCATGCCACAGGTACCTCCTGCCCTAAGAAATATGGTCCAGTCTTCAACCCTTCCACAAAATGAGCGTCCTCCTGCTGAGTTTCACTGCTGATGTATGGTAGCTGTAGCATGCAGAACACTGCCAAAATTATCTCTAAAATGCAGTTGAACTTCTCTTTCGTTCTGGTGCTGTGGCCCCGGAGCGATACCAGATGCAGGCCCTTGCTGCAAGGGTCTGGACCGCTCTAGCACTGGGTTGCCACGTGCCTCCTCTCCCTTCTAGCAGCAGAGCCTGGAGCACAGGCCTGTTCTCATGTGTAGCTTCACCAGCAGCAGGAAATGAGATCTCAGATTCTCTGATGGAGACAGCTCAGTGTGCAAACTCATGAGCATTAATGCAAAAGTGGGGGGGGGTAAGGCATTTGGATAAATATCCGAAAGGGCAGATGCCTGTTTGCTGAGCACTATCCAAGCAAGCGTGTGCTTTGGAAGCCTCTTGGACAGCGCTTATTTCCAGTACTCAGAGGTTAGAGAAGCTTATTCACAAGCTCAAGAGTCTTCCCATCGCTCAGTGGTTTACTCTGTGCCCAGATTAGTCTGCCCAAGTGAAGACCCAAGTGTCTTGAGAGTTGGGTTTTGGCTAAGACTGCTTGAACGCAGCCCCTCTCACAGGCTGTTTCTTGGCTCTTTCAGATCTTCCCCGATCCCTCGGACTTCGACCGTTACTGTAAGCTGAAGGACCGCCTGCCCTCAATCGTCGTGGAGCCGACGGAGGGTGACGTGGAGAGCGGTGAGCTGAGATGGCCACCCGAAGAGTTCCTCGTGCAGGAGGAGGAGGAGGAAGAAGAGGAGGAAGAAAACTGTGAAGACGCAAAGAAGGACAACAAGGAGCAATAAATGGTATCTGAGGAAAGGCAAGGGACCGCACCCTTCTGAAGGAAGAGCCACACTTCTTTTGAAAGTCTTTTTAAAAAAAAAAAAAGACAAGTTCAATTTTGCACCTGCGAGATCTTAGTTTTTTTGTATTCTCTGTATCGAGAACTGAAGCCCTCGGTGTCACCAGACCTCCTGAGGAAGGAAGGAAGTAACGCAGAGAAATGTTTGCTGTTCTCGAGATCACAATCTGTATTTTTCTGAGGCGGAGGCAGCAGTGAAATTCCAAGCACATGGCAGAGGGTGACCACGCGAGGACTGCTGGAGGGGGGAGCTTGGGGAGGGGGAGGAAAGTCAGAGGCGGCGGCGTTCAGCCGGGAGCTGCCTCTGGCTAAAAACGTGAGAACAGAGCCGTCATCCCTCAGATTTGCCTTTCTTACAGCTTCCATTTTGTGTGTTGGGGGGTGGAAGGGTGTCTGTAGCGAAGCATGGCTAAATGCTCTACTGACAAGGGGCCTGTAGCTCTCCCTGGTTCGGCACCTCCTGGGGTAACATGAGCATCTGTAGGAGTAGTTGGGTTTCTTGCTCTTGCTGTTGAGCCTGTTTTCCAGCCACTTTTCCCAAAGCTGTTTTCTCCCCCTCTGTTTGCCTTTAGACTCTTCAATGCTGAACAGCTGTATTTGCAGGATAATGTTAGGCTGCTGCTTGTCATCTCTACTGCGAGGCCCTAGTTTATCTTGCAGGTGGTTAGCGTGAGGTAATGCGCATCAGATGTAAAGATGCTTCTGTCTGCAGCAAGAGCTCATGTAGGTTTTAACACCTCAGATTTTTCTCTCCTATTTGCTGAGGCTGCTGTGGTCGGTCTCGTCTTGTACAGTGCCCAAAGCCAGAGGGTGGGGATTATGCCTCCTTACCTTGGTGTCCTTGAGGCTGTAGGGTTTCATGTCTCCAACTTGCTGGTCAATGGGCTCATGAGGGCTGGGGTGGGGATCTCCTCCAGCTTTGCACTGCAGGGCCTCCTCAGAGCCCTGGCAGTGCAGGACAGGCTGGTAGGGGTGTGCATGGTGGGGAGCACTGCCAGACCTGGAGGTAATCCAAAGACGAAACATCAGATCTAGTGTGGATCACCAGCAGAAGAGGGGGGTTTGCAGGAGGGGTCTGTTGGGAGACGATTAGCCTGGGTGTCCTGAGGCAAGATGTGTTTCTGCTTCATAGCAAGGGTGGAATGTTCATGGGTGTTTAATGAAGTGCAGACTGGCTTGCGAAGTCTGTGGCTGTGTCCTCTTCACCAGATCCTGCTCCAAGGAGAAGTCCTCCATCTCTGTTTGGGGAGGAGGCCAGTCTGCTGCCAGACAGGGTAACCCGCTGCTTTCCTGGAAAGTGATGATCTCACAGCTTCGGGGACCAGCTCGGGAGCCAGTTGATCTTGGGATAGGATGAGAACAGTTACCACCTAAACCAAATTTGGGGTCATGGAAGAGAAAAAGAAATGTCAAGGCCTTAACCAAACTTTCATAATAATCCCAATGCCACCCCCCTTTGCTTGTAACTGGTTCCATTTTTAAAATCTATTTGGACATGTGTGTATTTGTATTTTTAATACCTCATGAGTAGTTAAACGCTGGTGGGGGTTGGGAACTGCTTCTAACATATTGGCAGGATTGTTTTAGTCTTGTCTTGCTTGTGTTTAAACATAATGGCAATAATTTATCAGCTCTGCATAACTGTTTCAGACAGATAGGAGTTTGGAGATGAGTTAGCACAAAGCAGGAGAAATTCAGTGTTCCTACACTGCGGCTGGTCTCTGGTCCAGCAACGCAGACCCGGTTATACATGTTCTCTGCCCGTCTTGGTGGATGGTTGATCACCAAATGGTCATGATGTGGTGATACCATTTTCTCTAGCAATGGATTCAGCTGTCGTATCTGTAACACTTGTTCTAGTCTTGCTGTCTTACTGGAATGAGCTTGTACACCTGCATACCAGCCAGTTGTCTTATTTCTAAGTGTTACTCTCTATTGGTCTCTACCGTCTGTACCACCAAGTCAAAGCTGTATATCAAAGATATTACCGTGTGGGCAGCAATGAGATGGCAATCCTTGGACTTCAGACCTGCTGTCTGCCCTAAAGACTTGCATATTTCTGTCTGCATCCTTTTTTTGAAAGTATTGTGTATATTTCTATTTGTTGTTGAACGTATCTAAAGAACAAAGCACTCCAGTAAAACTCCTCCTGTTGTATGATATACATTCTATATTTCTGTAATTCTTTTTTGAGCCTCAGGGAGAAGCTAGCATTTTTTTCAAACTACATTTTTGTCACTGTGACAGTTGTAAATAAAGTTTGAAAATGCTTTCCAAACATACTGGCTTTGTTCTTACTGCCAAAGCGGGTCAGATGGTCAACCTTGCAGATAATAGCCAGTCCTTGTGTTTCAGGTTTGAGGTGTGCTGACTTGTAAGGCTAATGCAAATATCCTAAAAGACTTGTGTGTGTCCGTTGAGGCTGTTCTGTGAACCTGGGGAGATCTGGCCTTCATGCATGTGGCTGACTTCAGAGCATGCCTTATGGGATTGTAAACCTAAATCAACTTAGAGTGAGGGGCAGCATCTTTGCCTTCCATCTTCCTACCGTTGCTTATTGCTGTGTGAAAGGCTGCAGCAAAGTGATGCTCCAACTTACTTGGTCCTGAAAAATCTGTATTTATATCTATAATCTGTATCTAACACCTTGCCTAACCTTACAGAGTATGAAGTCGTGGAGAGCGGAGGCTATTCCTAGCTGCTCGTAGCACTGATACAGTACCTGTGCATGTTCCCTGTGCATGCTCTTAGCCTGCCCCGAGCAACAAGCGTGAAGATAAGTCTTGCCATGCTGTATGCTGTTAGGGTCTCAGCTGAGCTACTTGGCATTGTCTGCTTTGGCTGTTTTGGGTCTAGAGGTCAAGTTGTCTTGAGTAGTCAGCTGTGTCTTGCCCCACACTGATGGCTGTGTGCTACAGCTCACGGAGCTGCCAGAAGATGACCTGGAGGAAACTGCATTTCTGAGTGTGAGTCTGAACTTGTTTGGTACAAGGCAGTGTCCTGGGTCTAGAAGTCTGACTGTGCCAGGATTCAGTAATTCAAATTGTGTACTTAATGGGATTACATTTTCCACTAAAACCAGGTGATAAGAAGCAAATGCCTTGGAATACACCCCTATCTTTCAGACACATGGAGAGAAGTTCCTGTGATTTGGCAAGTAACAGACTCTAATCTTACCTATGCAAACAAGCTGGGCTGAGGCTAGAGCGTTGTGTTTACATGAGACTGGTTTAAATACACTAACTAATGACCGTCAGATTTAATGCTTGAGCTGAGGGCACACTCGACATGAGTCCCACAGTTCAAAGATTAATTGTATTGTGCTCAGCCCTTGTGGACATTTTATGCCTTAGAAATATAAATACAATGTGAAGCTTGCCTCTCCTTTTCTTGAATCAACCTGTAGCTAAGGTGCCTTGATTTCTTCCCCTCCTTAGGCATGGAGTTGCTTTCCTTGTAGAAGAAGCTGCAGCACTTCCAAGATGAAGTGCCAGCCTGAAATCATTGAAGATGTTTAGTCCTGCCCCAGAACATTTCTGATTAAAATACAGCACTGATTAGGGAAACTGCAAATGAATTGAACTTGTCCGCTACTTCCATGTGCTTCACATGAACAGGTTTTTCAGGCTCATGTCAGAATGAAGCCACTCACTTTGTTTCCTGATGCATCAGGCTATTTTGGGGCCAGACCAGAAGGGCTGGCCTCTGAGTGGGCCTTGGTCTGCCTTTCATCAGCCTGGAGCAGTGCTGGCAGGAGAGTGATGGTGGGAAGGGAGGTCTTTCCTGGTCCTTGGCTCCAGCTGTTATGGTCAAACTGGAACTTGCATCACCAAATGAAAATGGGCTTGCTGCTGAAGGAGTGACCCTGAATCATCTCAAGAACTTCATGGGTAGCATAAGGACCTTTCTTTGCACATACAGCAACATTTCTTCTTCTGGCTCTCATTTAGACTTCAGCCATTTGTCCTCCTCAAAGCTTTGCCCTGTAGTTGCAACTGATGACACAGCAAGCTGTGCACTGCTGCTCTGCTTAGTTCAGCCTGTGTTCACTCTCCCAAATATTTGGTTTGTTGGTTTTGGTGTATATCCACTTCTGTTAGGCTTCATCAAAGCACAGTCACTTGAAACACTGCGCAGATGAACTTTTGGCATCTGGCTTTGCCTACCTTTGGGTGCAGCCAGGCAAAATTGTTGCTCTGTAGGAGTGCAAAAATAATTCACCATCAGCGCTGCACATGGGGAGCAGCCACCCCCTGGACACAGGTCCCCTTAGTGCCCGTCCAAGTCCTGCTCTGGTGTAACCACGCTCCTCGTTATCATTGTGAGCAACAGAGAACCACCGTTGCCTTCCAGCTGTCGGGTGAGGATAACCCGGGCTTACTCCTTCCCATTTTAGCTTCTGTAGGAAGTTCCCAGCAGCTGAGGACAAGGAGTTTCATCCCTGTTGTGTTGCTCTGCTTTGAGATGCCTTGAAGCACAATCAAAACCAAAGCAAAATTCCCCAATGGCTAGCCTAGTCACCTGGAATGAAACAAAGAATGTGAGGAGCGATGGCCTGTAATGCATGTGCTCTGAGCTCTCCCAAAGTAATCCTGGGCACCAAACATCTCTATATAAATGAGAGCAAATACTATCCCTAAATCCTTTTTTGAGGAGAAAAGCTCTGGGCATTTCAGGATTCGAATGATGCCTTTTTGCTTATGTTTGGACAGAAAAGGAACAGTTTAAGAAAAGCAAAGAACTGGGCCTGGACCTGACAGAAGCACCACAAAGTTTAATTATGCACCCGTCCGACGCCCCCGCGGTCGGCAGCATCTGTGTAAATGCGTCTGTGCTTCCAGGAGCACGTTGTGGGTACACGTCTACCTGTCTTGCTGCAAGGTTGTTGCTGCCGTGTTTCAGTGTCTCCTGGCGAAAAGCTGGAATTAAAGGGTGAGGGCAGGTGGGTACCACTGTGACCCCTTCGGGGTTTCTTTGCCCGGGTATGCTCGGGCAGGGGTGAAGCCTGCAGCAGAAGGGCTGCGTGCGAAGGTGCGGGGCATCCCTTGAGCCGCAGCTCTGCCCGGGCTCTGCCAGAGGCCAGCAGGCACAGCAGCATTGGCTTTTCAGCTGCTCTGGTTGAAAAGGTGTCTCTTTTCTACAGCTACGGCTATCATCCACCTTCAGAAAGGGCTGTGCAAGCCAGGCTGGAGAGCAGCTCTGCTGAAGTAAGCTCAAACTGGTCGTAACAAAAATGAAAGCTTGCGAGCGTTGTTTTTAGGAGGGGGAGGGATGAGGTTTCAGGCCCAACACCTAGGGGGGAACCGAGTTCAGAGAAACCCGCTTCGCCCAGGAAATGCCCAGGACGGCTGGTAGCGCCGTGTGTCAGCGTGGTGATGAGCAGAGAGCCACTGCCAAGCCGGGAGGGGCACCGTGGGTGGCTGCTAGCTAGGGGCAGAAAGGGGAGGAGGATGGGATGGGGTCATAAGGTGTGATAGTGGGGGGCTGTGTTGCCAAAGGTCCTTTGTGGCCCTGTGGTTTCATGCCTGAAGGGCCGGACGTGCAGCCGGGACGTACCCCGGGGCACCTGTACGGCTCCACAGCTCCTAACATTCGCTTGGTGGAAGTTCACATGGAGGAAGGGGTGAGCAGGGCTCACCATTTCATGCTGTGCTGACAGCCACAGCACCAGCTGAAAGTCTGGGGTAGCTGCTTGTAATACACTGGTGCAGTTTGGGTGCCGGAACTGGAGACAGACCAGCTGGGGAAGAGCTTGAGAGCGTGAAAATTTCTTCAAGTACAACGAGCCATAACTCTTGCTAGTGAAATGCCACCAACAGAAATGACTATGGTGGGACTGGAGCACTGGTAAAAATCCACTGATGAAGCGCTGGTACCATCCCAGGAGATGTGGGTCATCGCTACCTGGGGCAGGTGGGAAGTCCTGGGAGATGAACTGGTCTCCACAGCGTAGGAGAGAGCACCAGCCTTTATCCTCCAGTCCCACCTTCCCCATAATGACTCTAAAAGGGGAAGGAGTGGGCTCAAGGCAAGAGAAGGGGTTTTTTTTGTCATTGTTTCGAATCAGACATTATCCTGTCAATGAAGAGCTTTTTCCCCCACCCCACATTATCAGCCCCGGAAAAGTTGTTTTATGCTTTTTCCACGTTAAAACAAAAAAACCAGCCCCGTACTTGGGGTCAGAGACCTATACTTTGCCCACTGAAGACAGCAAAGGTAGGACAAGAAGAGGCAGAAGACAGCAGCGGCTGGTGGGCCCAGCGAGCAGAGCCTGGAGGGGTGAACCCCTGCCCATCACACCAGGCAGCGTTCACAACTAAGGCACAACAAAGTCAAACACACTATTTTGAGAGCCCTGAGGGGTGGGAAGACGGAGCAGGGAGGGAAGCCGCAAAGGAAACATGCATTGAGCACTTGTTCACTGCCAGAGCTGTAACCGCACAGGGTTACCGTAGCAGCGACCATCAGCTTCATCTGATAAAAATAAGCAAGGAAGTCAAGTGTACGAGAGGGAGAGGATGTCAGAAGCCAAGCATGAAAATGTCACAGCAGCCTTGCTTTTATTTTCAAAACTTCCTTCTTTATTCTGCCCTCGGCCGGCTCAGGAGCCGGGGTATTTCCTGCTCCATCTGTCCCACAGCGTGTCCCGCCACTAAGCATCTCTCTCCCAAACATCCCCCTGGCCCAGGTGCCTTCGTACTGGCATGCATGATGCCCTGCCATACCTGCTGGGAGCCACATGCACACAGCCTACAGCTCTGCTGCAAGCTGCAGAGACGGAGCAGCAGCCAGCGCCTTGGCTGGCTACAGCAAGGCAGCTCCCCGGCTCCTCCAGGGTCACATTGGCTGATGCCTTTGGCTCTGGCCTGCAAAGATGGGGATCAATACAAGGGAAAACACTGGAATAAAATCCTAGAGTGATCACCCCCACGTAACAGCCTGCTCCTGCTGTGCTCCGTGCTGGGAGCAGCTCAGCTGGGGCGAGGAGATGACCCAGGATTGCAGCTTTCTCCAGCTGTGCCAGGGGAGGAAAAGAAGGCGGCTGTATTACAGGGGTTTTAAACTCTTCCCCACGGGTTCTCTGCATTCAGGAGCATGAGCCGGGTGGGTTACAATCAGCTCAACAAATATTTGTCAAGCGCAAGCCTTCCTGAGCGGTGTTTGACAACTCTTTTCCACTGCGGTTGTTGCCAGCACTGTTGCTGTCAAGTCTGCTTTGGATGCTGCCTGCGGGGGTGAGCACCGACCCCTGCTTCAACGAGAGCTGCAGTGGGATTTCCCCTGGTTAAAACTGCACCTGTTTGGTGGCCGGGGTGACAAAACCCCTGTGTCCCATGGCGTGGAGGTGAGCTGGCTGAAGTTGGCTGGTCGGGCAAGCTGCAGAGGTGGAGCTGCTGGCCGTGCACCCTCGGGTGGGGAAACCCTTTCCAGTTGTGCATGTGTGTGCATGTGCATGTGTGTGTGTGTGTGTGCATGTGGGATTTGCCTCTCAGCCCCCCTACCCTCCCCTGCTCCGGTGCCCGCAGCTTGCTTTACCCTCCGCACAGCCTTTAAGTAATTGGCACATTCTGACATTGAATTGGTGGGTTTAATCCACTAAAGCTCCAGCTAATGGGATTTGGCATGCCCTCGCAAGAGGGGGAGGCAGAGGGGGCTTTAGAGCAGGGTCTTGTGTGTAAACTTGCTCCAACGATGGGACCGAGGGGAGGCTTTGCAGGGGCTCGTCAGTCCCCACCAGGCTCAGCTGATCCGTGCTGGGGTTATTATCCCCTGCACCTGAGGACAAAGGGACCTCGTAGTGTTCAATCTCGTGACCTGTCTATCCATGGGACACTCAGGTGAGCTGAAATGGAATTTGCCAAAATCCGCAGCACTCAGATGCCGATTCCTGGCTGGGTCTGCTGTGGGTGCCTGTGTGCAGTAGAGGGGAGAGCCTGTGGGCATTCATATGGGGCAGGCGAGAGCCATGCTGCGTGCCACCGCGCACTCCGCCGGCGCTCCCAGACGGACACCCGGGCTGTCCGGGCCTATTTCAGGGCCCTTCTGAGCTGCCCAGCAGGTACTTGCCGCAGCGTGTTTCATAGACCGCGTCCTGCCCATGTCCTCCTCTCCACACAGCAACCTTTCTAATTTTTCCCGGTAGCAGCCCAAGAGATTTCTCCAGGGCCTCCTCCTACCTCTGCCTTGCTTAATCTGAGCAGCTAAACCTCTGTAACTATTATTGACTTCTGTAAAATACGTTTGGCAATAGTTTGCATGAAGTATAATGTTTAACTTAATTGAGTATTTGGTGCTTTATAGGGCCTTGCCAT
Organism: Fulmarus glacialis; assembly: GCF_000690835.1. Lineage (NCBI taxonomy): Eukaryota > Metazoa > Chordata > Aves > Procellariiformes > Procellariidae > Fulmarus > Fulmarus glacialis. The sequence goes on along the minus strand of NW_009197412.1, from coordinate 41,923 downwards.
CAGTAACTTTCCATACCTTTCTCCCCAACAAACCTTAGACATTTATCTACAGGGGAGGTTCCCAGTGTGATGAAACAGCAGCCAGTTTTGAGGAAACCTGATCACAAGAAATCTCCAGAGCCACTGCTGTCAGGAGAGATGGTTTATTTGGCTGAGTTTCACCCAGGGAGCCAGCAAAAAGCTCCCAGTCACAGACCCTGTGATGCCACCTCCCACCCTGGCACTGGGCTAGTCACACTGAACTGCCTGCGTCATAATTAAAACTTGGGTGTCTAGCCTGAGATAATTGTTCAGTCTCCTCCTGTACTCCATGGAAGAAGGTAAACACCTCCAGAAGATGATTCATTTTAACAGCCTACCTGGAAAGAATGACTTCTTGGAGGTCCTCCGGCTCTCACTAGCGAGAAGATGTAGATAACCATGTAGTTTGCATGCCTGACTCTCAGGTAGCTCAAGCTAGATGAGCTGAACCTCACCCCTAGTTTCTTTTGTGCTTTCGCCTTGTTGGGTTTGCATCTTCACATGTCAATGCCTCCGTTTCTATAGCATAAAAAGGTCTATACATCCATGGCCAGCCATGGCCTCCCAGCAAGGTCCAGTTCAGGGACACGTTCACTCCCGCCACAGTGACATCCCATTGACTTCGGTCATGCTGGAAGTCAGGCATGCGCTGGAGATGCTACCTGACATAGGCGACAGCTTTCCCGAAGTGTGGCCACAGAGCACAGGCCTCCCTTTCGCTTGGAAAACATGTGGTTTAAATGGCATCGGTCTCCCTTGGGGGAGAAATTACTTTAAACTGTAAGAAAAAAGGGTTTGTGAACTCATTTTCTGAACTGTCTGAACCCAAAATTAGCTAGAGAGGTTCACAAACCCTTAAGCTTCATGAGGCTCATCCTGCTTGAGCTGAGGAGAGCAGCTAGACCGAGAAGGCTAAATATACTCCCCAACTTTTGGCTCCAGCACAGCTGGAGGGCCTGATCCTGTTTGCTCCCGCGCTCCCACACACGTTGTTTTCCTCCCAGAGAAACCTCTGGCTCTAGGTGGGTCTTGGTATCTTTCCGCGTGCATTGGAGCTTCACCATAACAAACGGCGGACAAGCACAATCTACTTGCCAGGAATCACCTGAATTATTCGGGAAAAGTTGTTCTTTCCACTCTAATTTTTCATATTAAAATGTTGCAGACTTAGAGTATTTCTCTGGAGCATTTTTCTGCTCCCATGCATGCCAGTCCAAATACTGTCAGCGGTGGTTCACCCGTGCAGGTTGGCTGGACTTCCCATGGATTTCAAGGAGATGCTGATCTTTCAACCTCTTTTGCTGAAGTCCTGCAACCAGTCTGTCGCACCAGGGGAGAAAATTCGGGGACCACCAGTGTGCTAGAGGAAACCAGCTGCTACCCCTGTCCCCTCACGAAACGCAGGCTTCGTGACACCCTTTGAAACGTTTCGTAGGCTGAACGCCCATGAGCGGTGGTAAGTAGCAGATTGCCGTTCGCCCTTCATCTGGCTGCAAAGGCAGTTGTACGTGGCGATGCATGGGTAGTAAAACGCTTTGTGAGGAGAGCAGATGACAGCTACTGTAAAAGCATGGTAGGAGAAGCATTGTTAGTAAGGACGGTATTTTCACTTTGCATCTGTCGATGCCTGCCTAGCAGTAACTAGAAAGAGAAGTGAGAAAACAATGCCTCTGAAATTTTATTTCATGTCTTGCCTACTATTTACCACACTACATAAAGACCCAGTCTGGAGCTACTTCAATATTCAAGTGCTTAAAAAGAAGATGTGTGGAAGGGCTTACAGGTTTAGGACCTCTTTTCTTCACTCGGCTGCCTCGATCCTGTGGACAAAAGCAAGCCTTGGGAAATGACTGCCAAAGCTTTGCCTGTGACCAAAACGCAGTGGAGGACTGGCATGAGGACAGGTTACCGACAAGAGCTGATAACAAGATGATTTTGCTAATTACTGTTTTTAAAGTCCAAAGTCATTGGAAAAAATGAGTAAAGTTACATTTCACACACCGACGACAAGAAGAAAGAGCACTGGAATGTCTGAGTCACTGCTCTGAGCACTCCTAATTATACGGAGATATAGATTTCATACACTGCGTTACATATTACAAATGTGAGGAGATGCTTGGAGAAGCCCGGTGGCTGTCATTACGCATGTTGTTTACCAGATGACTTGAAGCTGGGTGAGATGACCCAGCGGGCTGCAGATAGAGGGGGGGTTTTATGGTTGGGGTTTTTTTTGTTTTGTTTTGTGGTTTTTTTGGTAGGTGATTTTATTTGTTTTACAGAAATTGGAGCAAAGTCTGAAATGAGCGAACTGAAATAGTAGGTAATGATTTTCTTCCAGCCCTGCTGCACAGCACAGGACATGCAGGAGCGCGGCTCACCCACCCAGCTGCTTCACGCATGTGTGCTTCATGCAAGCACGCACTCACACGCGATGTGCTCTCTACCCTGTGTCTGTACCGTGCCTGGCTCGAAACCGGCCACGGTGCTTGGTCCCTCGGGAGTTACTCTAACACAGGTAACAATTTTGCTCTGTGTGTGTGTGCCAGTCCCTTGCTGGCAGTGGAAGCGGCACATTGAAACCAACCGCTGATCCAGACTGAGCTGGAGCATCAGCATCCAAACTTCCCAGACCAAATTGAGGCGATGGTGCAAGTTGGGGCACGGCTGGTCCCTGCCGACAGCGAGCCCATCCCTCTGCCCCCATGAGGGGCGGTGGACCTGGGGAGGTCTGTCCTATGTCCCAGTGCATCTGGGTGGTGCACGCTAGAGGTACAGCCACCTCTGCAAAAGGATGCTGCTCTGGTAGGTCCTGGACCATATCTGCCAGCCCTGGGCAGGTGCCTCAAGTGCCCAAAGGCATCTCAGAAGGCAGTAGGTACCTACACACAGGCTCCCACATACCTCCTTGGCCATCACATGGGCTTCCTGGGCAATCCCAGGGCAACAAGCACGTGGGGTCTGCTACGAGCCAAGTTTCCCACAGGGCGCGTGGACCAGGAGCTGGAGAGCCAGCGCCAGTCTGCACTGAGAGGTGTCAAGATGCCCTTTCACCGAGTGACCTGCTGGGATGCTGGTCCCGAGGCTGTGGGCAGAGTTCAATACCAAAGGCGGTGCCAGGCCCCGTAATCGGGCACGCTGATAGTACTTTTCCTGGATTACCTTTGCACCCATGTGACTGAGCTTTCCCAACAAAGCATGCGAGCAATTAAGGAGCTGAGGCCTCATTAAAAAAACAACCATACAACAGGGCTTGTGACAGGTAGCTTGTCTCCAGCACAATTATGCTGATAAGCATAAGTCTTTGGAAAAATCCAGCGTGGAAAGGGTTAGGAGCTCAGTTGCGTAATTCCTTTAATAAGTTGTTTTGTCATAAGCCATTTCATAAACAGGCAGGAGCAGGGGCAGGAGGACGGGAAGGAGGAGGAGGAGGAGGAGGAGGATGGAAGGCTCCTCATAGCCTCCGCAGGCTGAGGTGGCTGTAGTTTGTTCGCTGGGTGATGACTAACATCGTTATCTATTTTTTCCCCCTTGAAGTGGCAATGTTTCATCTGTGGTTTGGCCTCTTTATCCCTTTGTTCAAAACATGCCTGTTCACTTTTTCCTTCGTGCCCCCCATCGCCCCCCTCCCTTGAGATGGGAGGGATGCGCGGGGCAGCTCCCAGGCTCCCCGAGGCCGAGGATGTGCAGCCCCACAGGGCAGGCTGGGGGCGAGGGGAGGTATCCATCTGGGGAGAAAAAGGGCAGTTTATGAGTTTTGGATCCCAGGTTTGTATCCTCTCCAGCAGAGCTGGCAGCATCTGCAGCAAGGACCTCAACCCCTCCTGCTCCACTGCTACCAAAATTTCCCCAGCCCACAAGCAGACGTGTCAAGAGAGGCCAATGTCGCATTGCAGTGAGGGTTCGGGGTTTTTATAGTGTAACCTCCTGTGAAAATAACGCCTGTTGGATGGACTGGCTTTCTGCTGGCCCAGGCTCCCAGGAAACACAGTGGCGGGGACCCTGTGCCTCCCCAGCTCCCGGGGCAGAGGGCGGCCAACGACCGGAGCCGCTAGTTGCTGCGGGGAGCTGAAGAGACAGGCAATTAATCACTTGTGCGGTGGCCAAGCCCCATCGAAAGTGTTAGGTAAGCTAGTGTCCCAGCGTGCTTGCTTTAGTCCCCCTGGGCTTGGCTTTCCACCGCGCCAGGGTTTTTTTTTTAGAGTGTTCATATTTTCCATCCTATGGCAGGGATGGTGCCTGCTTATTAGTGCCGCCGTCACCCCAAGAGGGAGAGATGCTCTCAGGCATGGGTACCAGCAGGAGGGCTGGAGGTACCTTGGCTGCACTCGTGCTTTCCAACAAAGTCCTAGGAGAGCAAGGGGCAGGTGAAGGGCAGCATCGCCCGCCGGCCAGTGCATGTGCAGGGACACTCCCGTGCGTGTAGGACCATCTCAGCCTCTTGTGCTTGCACACACATGTGCGGCCGCTCAACTAGCTCGTTGCAAGACAAGGTTTTCCCCACGGCACACGGTGCTGGGAGGGTGCGTGAGCACGGGCGTGTGGGGTCACTGGATCTTCCTCCTGCTCCCCAGGGTGTACAGAGTAAGACAGGCCCGGTTTCTCTTGGTGAAAAAAATCTAACCAGCTTGAATGACATAAGAAATGACCTGAAACATAGAGCTGAGACACAGTTGAGCATAAAAAAAAAATAATAGGAGCTTTCTGGTGGTGGCACCATGGGGCCTGGGTTGTTTTATGGCAGGTCAGTGCCACAAGACAGGCAAGGAGGGAGGGAAGCTCGTGCCTACTTTTTCCCTTTTGGGAAGGCGTTGCTTTTATATTTTACGTCTGAACGCTCTTCTCCCAGCTGCCACCCCAAGCTCTGGGCGTTTTGCTCTTCTCTTTGAGGGGGTCAAGGGGGGGCTTGAATTGTGAGCCTGGATGCGACGGTGCAAATTCAGCCTCAGTGATGCAGATGACACCGAGGGAGCCACAGCTCCTCCTGCTTCTGGAGGGATAATTAATCCCTGGAGGTGGCTGCTGGCTGCCGTTTTGGGGAACCAGTTTACAAGGGAATAAAGCATTAAGGACCAGCTGTTAGAGGCGGCTGAGGGTGTGGGAAGGGAGGAAGACTTCCAATTAAAC